>NC_056080.1:94134602-94437632 GCF_016772045.2 Ovis aries | reverse complement strand
GGGCTGACTGATGCCTTCTGTAAACATATTTATCTGCCAGTTCATCTCTCCTGTGTGATGCCAGGTAACCTCCTAAGATTTGAGCAGCTAGAGAGGAGATATAAATGTGTGAATTTCATAGTCACAAACTCAAATATACAGAAACAAAACTTACTTCATTTTCCTGTTAGTAAATTCATTTTCTTTCTCAAGTGCCTAGTTTACTTTATAGGAGTAGAACACAAAAACCACAACAATAACAACAGCAATAAAAATCTTAATCTAGCTATTTCCAGATAGTGTTAGTCACTCAGTCATGTCCGACTCTTTGTGACCCTTTGGACTGTAGCCTGCCAAGTTCCTCTGTCCATGGAATTCTCCAGGCAAGAATACTGGAGTGGGTTGCCATTTCCTTCTCCAGGGGATCTTCCCAACCCAGTGATGCACCCGGATCTCCAGGTAAACTCAGTTCAAATCTGTGATGTCTTAGTTAATAGAAATGAATAATTCAGTCAGCATTCAGATTTAAAACATCTTCTCATGTTTTCTCTGTTACCTCCATCTCCTTGCTGTTTCTTTTAACCTTTTGATCCTGATGGTTCTGTTTCTGAGAATCTAGCTTTATGAAGCTGCTATATGGCTCTAAAGGCATGAATCTCATGTCTTTTACTTATATTCTATGACCTTTCAAGAACTTAGTGAAAATTAAAGCTGGTAAGCAAGTCCAAGAATTCAGTGTGGTGACCAGAAGCCCCACTGCCCAAGCTCATGCACTGAAGAGATGTCAAGTCTTTAGAGCCTAGCTTCTTGTTAATGTTTGGTTATTGTTTAGTCGCTAAGTCATGTCTGACTCTTTGCGACCCTATGGACTGCAGCCTGCCAGTCTCCTCTGTTCATGGGAATTTCCAGGCAAGTATACTGGAGTGGGTTGCCATTTCCTTCTCCAGGGGATCTTCCCGACCCAGTGATCAAACCTGTGTCTCCTGTATTGCAGGCGGATTCTTTTCTGCTGTACCAGTGGGGAAGCCCTTTGTTAATGTTTACTGTATTTCATTAACTACAGTAGTTTAAAAAATGATTCATCCATCCAGTATTTTTTCAGCAGTTGCTCAGTGCCAAATATAGCGCTGGAGAGTGAGCTATGTTGAAGAAGAAAAAGGTCCCAGGACCCACAGAGTGCTTAGTCTACTAGTTAAAGTAAATATTAAACCAAAATGTCAAATGAAACTTATGCTTAAAGAGAAACAAGATTACTTTGAGAATATGTAATAGGGAGGCCTTGCCTGGCCTGAGAGGTCAGAGAAGACCTTCTCAATCAGGTGACACTTAAATAGAGAGCTCAAGGACAAATAGAAATCAGTCATGTTTAGAGAAGCCATTGGCCTTGACTCCAATAAATCTGCAAGCTACTCTCATCCTAGACTGTATCTGTTCTAGCTATTGAACCAGAGGCCTGCTTAGAAGAGGTGGTAACAGAAATTCTTCCATCTCCCAAGTAAGATACCAAGGCTGGCCAAATAATTATTTGTGTCTTAACTGATAAGTCTTCTTCTTCCATGTGACCTCTTCTATTTCAGCTGTAAGTAAAGGAGCTAAGTTGAACCCAGGAAAAAGTTGACCTATTGGCCCAGAGAAACAAGGGAGCCCAAATGTCTTGCCTCTAAATTCAAAAAGCAAGCGTTCAAGTATAATGCGGCAAGATTTAGGTGCACACGTGGACAACTCGTCCTCTTTACCCTTCAAACTCACCAGGAAAACCCTTTGAGCCAAGGAGAGTAGAAGGCCAATTTAGAGTAGAAAGCCAAAGATTTGTCACCATTCTTCACAGAACTGGTATGGGAACAGAGAGAAGCATGAGCATTGGGGAAACTACCATCCTGGTGTGACAAAGTACAAATGATAACACCCTCATGGGCAACATAGGCAAAAAGAGGGTTTAAGAAGGGGACGACAGAGGATGAGATGGTTGGATGGCATCACCAGCTCAATAGACATGAGTTTGAATAAGCTCTGGGAGTTGATGTTGGACAGGGAAGCCTGGCGTCTTCCAGTCCATGGTGCTGCAAAGAGTCGGACATGACTGAGCAACTGAAATGAACTGAAATGAACTGAACTGAACTGAAGAACACTCATGCAACTCATGGAACTCTGCTCAGTGTTGTGTGGCAGCCTGAATGGGAGGGGAGTTTGAGGAGAATGGATATAAGTATATGTTTGGCTGAGTCCTTTTGCTGTTCACCTGAAACTATCACAACATTAATTGACTCTGCCCCAGTACAAAATAAAAAGTTGAAAAACAATGTTCGTGCAACTTTGGCAGCTCCAAAGTTTCCATGGGTACTCAGTGAGGCATAAAAGTTGGCAGAGCGAACTAGTTGATATGCCTAGTGTCCCAGGGCTATGATGAAAGTACAGGGCAGCTCTATCCACTCCATGACCCAAGACTCCTCTCTCTGGAATCAGGAGAAGTTACAGTTATGTAGTGGCCATGTGCCAAAGTGAGAATCATCATATGCAGTTTATATCTTGGAGATACCATATGAGAAGTGTGTAGAATATAATCAGATGTCATTACACTATAAGAATGAAGGCTCAGATGAAAACATACAAGAAGAATCCTGAATTAACTCAGGTGGTAGAAATTAGTTCAAGTAGTTTAGCTATGAACTTGAGAGATGAAGCATTTTGAAGACTTTCATCTATTCAAGTTAGATAATGATGGAAAATGATGTAAGGATGCTACTTGAACTCATAAGAAACCAACCCTAGTTGAAGGATTGGATCTAGAGTTCCCTGGAGCCATAGTGATTAAAAAAAAAAAAACAACTCCAGTTTATACAGTTGCACACAAATAGAGTCTTGTGGCAATGTTGTTGCCTCTGTTACTCCATCCCACTTTCACATCTGTGGCTCATAATTGAGCACATTTGTGTGTGTGTACACTTAGTCACTTCAGTGATGTCCAACTCTGTGTGACCCTTCTCAGTCCATGGGATCCACCAGGCAAGAATACTGGAGTGGGTTGATGTGCCCACCCTTAGGGCATCTTCCCAACCCAGGGATGGAATCTGTGTCTCTTACATCTACCTACATTTGCAGGTGGATTCTTTACCACTAGTGCCTTGTGGGAAGCCCATAAGTGAGCACAGAATCTTTAAAATCTTAGGGAGGATTGGAATAAAACAGAGGGATAGTGAAGTGAATCAAATCCATAGTATTAATATCAGTATGTGAAGTTCAGAATAATGTGTGTAGCAGTTGATATTTAATTTGCTTATGATGTTGAAGAGAACATGGTATAATTTAGAGTGACAGTTTGAACAGATTCCAATTTTAAAATTTCATTAATTTGTGATTTTTATTAAAGTATGTAAGATATTTTGAGTACATTTAAGACAGAGGAGCATGATGGGCTATACAGTCCATGGGGTTGCAGAGTCAGACACGACTGAAAGCAGCTTACACTAGCACATACTATTAATGCACTAGAGTATTTAAGATCATTTTATATTCTTTATATACATAAATTTGACTTATTAAATACGTGAGTTGTTCAAGCAAGTAGTAAGGTTTTGATTTTGGGGATCAGTATATCTAGTCAGGTATCAGATATATTTGATTTATATATGCACTTTGAAATGTTGAAGAGAATTGAAGCAACTAAGTTTACAAACAGGATTAAGCAGAATTTAGTCTGCTCAGCCTGAGTTGAACTAACATTTATTGAAGGCTCTCTTGCAAGTGATTGACAAAGTGTACTAGATTTATGGAATAGACTATGATTTTTATATACTTTTTATTTTGTAATTTTAATAAATTAATATCAAACCAAAAAATGGCAAATCGTGTTTCCTGCACACTAAAGGTCCCTTTTAGATATCAAAAATTCAGTGATGGAACCTAGTCATTCACCCACAGGCTATCTCAGTCACAACTTCCAGGAGCACTGTACATATTTTGTATCAAGAATCAGACTAGTATTGGCAGAAATTGAAGGCTGCCCACTCAAGATGCCATTCTCAACTCCATCTTCCTTGTCAATCTCCCATGCAAGAAAATGGAATACCCAAAATGTTACTTTCTCTGCCTTCTTGGAAGCAAATTGTAGCCTGTGACTCATTTCTGCTAACAGGAAGTTTTGGGGGACTTTCTGGTCTCTTCATAGCTCTCTCTCCAAGGCCTAATGCTCTATTTGACACTGAGTAGCTGCTAAAATTATTGAATGAAAAAGAATAGACATATGTATAACTGAATCACTTTGCTATATACTTGAAACTAACACAACATTGTAAATCAACTATACTCCAATATGAAATAAAATTTTTTTAAAAATATTAAATTTTGCTTTATATCCTTTGTCTTAAAAAAGTGACTCAATGTGCATCAGTTCAGTTCAGTCGCATCCGACTCTTTGCGACCCCATGAATCGCAGCACGCCAGGCTTCCCTGTCCATCACCATCTCCCAGAGTTCACTCAAATTCACTTCCATTGAGTCGGTGATGCTATCCAGCCATCTCATCCTCTGTTGTCCCCTCTTCCTCCTGTCCCCAATCCCTCCCAGCATCAGAGTCATTTCCAGTGAGTCAACTCTTTGCATGAGGTGGCCAAAGTACTGGAGTTTCAGCTTCAGCGTCATTCCTTCCAAAAAACACCCAGGGCTGCTCTCCTTTAGAATGGACTGATTGGATGTCCTTGCAGTCCAAGGGACTCTCAAGAGTCTTCTCCAACACCACAGTTCAAAAGCATCAATTCTTTGGCACTCAGCTTTCTTCACAGTCCAACTCTCACATAGCCATAGATAGTATTTTATAATAATATAATCATGTTTAATATGCGAAAAATATTGAATGAATGCATCTTGTTTTTAATTATTTTGTTAATTTTGTTAATTATCTTGTTAATTACTATTTTGTTATTACTGTTAAATACAGAAAACATTAACAAGAGGCTAGACTCCAAAGGCTTGGCATCTCTTGAATGCATGAGCTTGGCTGTAGGGCTTCTGTTCATCACACTGGATTCTTAGACTTGGTGACCAGTTTTAATTCTGACCGTGTTCTTTAAAGGTCATGGAATGCAAGTGAAAGACATGAAATTCAGGAGGTGAAGGCCTGTCTTAGCATACACAAAATGTGACATCTTCAGTTTCCAGGGAAGAGGAAATTTTCCTATTGCTATCAGTGAAAAACACAGTGTTATTTTCAGTGTTTAGCTACATTAAATGGAATGATTTTACTGATGTGTTAAAATTTGTTAGTTGAGAAGCACTTTTGCAAACTGTAATGGGAATTGAGATAAATCTAAGGTTTTCTTTCATTTTGCAAAGCAGGAGAATCTTCCAGGATTTATTTTCTTCCTGACATTCTTTTATATAAGGCATTTGAGCAGACTTAAGATGAAACAGAGATTTTTCATGTCTTTTGACCCTGAGCCATTTATACGAGATAGGATTTTAAAACATGAATATTTTTGGCTCTAACAACTGCACCTTTGAAATGGCATGAAACACAATGTTTAGAACTGCAAACATCACTGACATTTCGAAAGTGCAAACAATGTTTAAAAGCATAGCAGAAAATTTATTGCTTCTGCATGAACATAGGTATTGTTTAGGAATTTATGATATTTAAGAGTTAAATAAATCAGTGGAAAACTCACTATAGACTAGCTCTATGTGACCAGAGGTAGGTATAATAATTAGGAGGACTGTGAAACTCATTTTATGTTTCAATAAATATGCCATATATCTGTGGCAGCCTGCTGTTCTCTGAGTCCAGATTGCTGCTTTGTAGGTAGGTATCAATCTTCACTATTTGCTGTGTTCAACTTTTCTGAATCTGTGTTCAGGATCCATCTGTTCAGCTATATTTGTTAGTGTGTTTCCTTATGAAATAAATACTTCAAAAATGTTCATCTCCAAGTGGTGTCATGATACCTGCTGGGTTATATTTGTCAGACACTATAATAGTATAATAGTCTTTAACCACAGAGAATAGTAAGTAAAATATGCAAAACAAAAAAATTGTGTATTTCTGCTGAGGCCAGGGCTGCCTGGGAAGTAAACAGTGGTACTCCTGACAGATTGGTCAGAAGGGGTGGTAATTATGAAAGATGGCCATGGCTTGGGAGTTACCCTTGACTCAGAATACAGTGCATGAGCTTGCTAAGCAGTTCTGAGACTTGCATCTTGGTAATGCTGCTTAGTGTCTAGCCATAGGAAATAAAGGTAGAGAGAAATGATTGCAAGTGGCAGTAGGTGTAACATCCAGGGACCTATCACTCTTCATTAAGGGAAGAATTTGGTGATTCCTTAAAGATGAAAAATGCTTTTAAATTTTGGACAGATTTTAATTTTGAAAGATGTGATGCACTATTACCCACTACCTTTTTCCATTTTTTATGCTGATACCTTTCTACAGTTCTTTTTTCCTTTTACAGGTTTTTTCCATGCTTTTATATACTTTGAAAAAATAATATTGAAAAATATTTTTTATAAAGATGATTAGAAAATCTTGAAACATATTGTCCATGTGACATATTGTCCATGTGACAAGAAATTCCAATGATTTGTTCTCATTTAAGAAAGCATAGAGGGACTTTCCCCATGGCCCAGTGGTTAAGCCTCTACGTTTCCACTGCAGAGGGCCCAGGTTCAATCCCTGGCCAGGAAATGAAAGTCCCACATACTGCTGGATGCAGCCAAAAAGAAAACAATAGAAAAAAAAAAAAAAAGAAGCATAGAGCATTAGATGGAGAAGGCAATGGCACCCCACTCCAGTACACTTGCCTGGAAAAATCCTGTGGATGGAGGAGCCTGGTAGGCTGCAGTCCACGAGGTCGAGAAGAGTCGGACACAACCGAGCGACTTCACTTTCACTTTTCACTTTCATGCACTAGAGAAGGAAATGGCAACCACTGTGTTTTTGCCTGGAGAATCCCAGAGACTGGGGAGCCTGGTGGGCTGCCATCTATGGGGTCACACAGAGTCGGACATGACTGGAGCGACTTAGCAGCAGCAGCAGCAGCAGCAGCAGCAGCAGCAGAGGATTAGACTTGGAAAGGACAGTTCCTATGTCCCTGTTAGAGATTATTTTTCAACAAACATTTTTTGAGTACTTACAGATAGGTAAAATAGAGCTCAGAAAGCTTAGTGACTTTGTTGCATCGATAAAATCAGGCCCATATTCTCCCATTTTAAAATTTTGTATATATAAAGCTTGATGCCACTGTTTATCAATATTTTTTATTTCTTTTCCATCTTTTGCTTTGCACTATGAATTTATTCTTTGTTATTATTTTATATAATGTTCATTTAGATTGATGTCAGGTTTAACATGGAGAAGGCAATGGCACCCCACTCCAGTACTCTTGCCTGGAAAATCCCATGGATGGAGGAGCCTGGTAGGCTGCAGTCTATGGGGTCCCTGAGGGTTGGACACAACTGAGCAACTTCACTTTCACTTTTCACTTTCATGCATTGGAGGAGGAAATGGCAACCCACACCAGTGTTCTTGCCTGGAGAATCCCAGGGACAGGGGAGCCTGGTGGGCTGCCGTCTATGGGGTCGCACAGAGTCGGACACGACTGAAGCGACTTAGCAGCAGCAGCAGGTTTAACAATTTTCCTCTGTATCTTCCTATATCTGAGATTTTCTGTAATCATTTCCCTTAAACCTTAAGTTCATATTTTAATAGTCATTTTAGTAATGCTACACACAAACACACACACACATATAATGGCTTTGTGAGTCTATCTTTCTCCTATTTTGTGAGTATGCTTTCATGCTATTTATTCATATGTATTCATTCTTCCATTCATTTACTTATTTATACAACAAATTTTGGGGGGTGCCTACTCTAGAGAGAATGTAGTTCTATGTGCTGGTGAACACAAAGGTGAACAAAAATTAATATGGCTGCTCTCCTCATAGAGCTTAAGTCTGATGGAGGAGAAAAATATTAAAGAAATTATCACATAAATACATAAGTCCAACATAACAAGAGAAAATAACAAAGGACTTAATATAAATCCCCAAATGGATTTAGAAGGGACTGATCAGAAAAGACCTCTTTACAAAAAAAGAACTTTAAATTGAAACCTAAACATAATGTGAGTGGATGGTGAGGAAAAGTCTTCCATGCAGTGAGAATAGTAAGCTCAACAGCTCTGAGGCAGCATCAGTTCAGTTCAGTTCAGTTACTCAGTTGTGTCCGACTCCTTGCGATCCCATGAATTGCAGCACGCCAGGTCTCCCTGTCCATTACCAACTCCCGGAGTTTACCCAAACTCACATCCATCGAGTCGGTGATGCCATCCAGCCATCTCATTCTCTGTCGTCTCCTTCTCCTCCTGCCCCCAATCCCTCCCAGCATCAGAGTCTTTTCAAATGAGTCAACTCTTCGCATGAGGTGGCCAAAGTACTAGAGTTTCAGCTTTAGCATCATTCTTTCCAAAGAACACCCAGGACTGATCTTCTTTAGGATGGACTGGTTGGATCTCATTGCATTGCAAGGAACTCTCAAGACTCTTCTCCAACACCACAGTTCAAAAGCATCAATTCTTCGCCACTCAGCTTTCTTTCTTTCTTCACAGTCCAACTCTCATATCCATACATGACTTCTGCAAAAACCATAGCCTTGACTAGACGGACCTTTGTTGGCAAAGTAATCTCTGTTTTTCAATATGCTATCTAGGTTGGTCATAACTTTCCTTCCAAGGAGTAAGCATCTTTTAATTTCATGGCTGCAGTAAACATCTGCAGTGATTTTGGAGCCTAAAAGAATAAAGTCTGACACTGTTTCCACTGTTTCCCCATCTATTTCCCATGAAGTGATGGGACCAGAAGCCATGATCTTCGTTTTCTGAATGTTGAGCTTTAAGCCAAGTTTTTCACTCTCCTCTTTCACTTTCATCAAAAGTCTCTTTAGCTCCTCTTCACTTTCTGCCATAAGGGTGGTGTCATCTGCATATCTGAGGTTATTGATATTTCTCCTGGCAATCTTGATTCCAGATTATGTTTCTTCCAGCCCAGCATTTCTCATGATGTACTCTGCATATAAGTTCAATAAGCAGGGTGACAATATACAGACTTGACGTACTCCTTTTCCTATTTGGAACCAGTCTGTTGTTCCATGTCCAGTTCTAACTGTTGCTTCCTGACCTGCATACAGGTTTCTCAAGAGGCAGGTCAGGTGGTCTGGTATTCCCATCTCTTTCAGAATTTTCCACAGTTTATTGTGATCCACACAATCAAAGGCTTTGGCACATTCAATTAAGCAGAAAGAGATGTTTTTCTGGAACTCTGTTGCTTTTTCCATGATCCAGTGGATGTTGGCAATTTGATCTCTGGTTCCTCTGAGGCAGCATGCTTCTAAGTCGCTTCAGTCGTGTCCGACCCTGTGTGACCCCAGAGATGGCAGCCCACCAGGCTCTGCCATCCCTGGGATTCTCCAGGCAAGAACACTGGAGTGGGTTGCATTTCCTTCTCCAATGCATGAAAGTGAAAAGTGAAAGAAGTCACTTAGTTGTGTCCTACTCTTTGCAACCCCATGGATTGCAGCCTTCCAGGCTCCTCCGTCCATGGGATTTTCCAGGCAAGAGTACTGGAGTGGGGTGCCATTGCCTTCTCCACTGAGGCAGCACAGAGTTTGTCTATTTCAAGACAGAAGAAAGTCAGGAGGGCTAGTGTGTACTTCATAGGTAGGGATAATGAGATTAAGCTGGAAATAAAGGAAGGGTTCTATAGCTAGACAATTCAGTAGACCAAAATGGAAACCATTAAATCTTTCAAGTAGAGAAGTGACATGATTGGTCCAAATTTATATGTATATATGCACATTTTGCACATAAATTTTTTAATCTTACTATCATTTATTTATTATATCTAAAAATATATGTCACATATGTAAGTTTGGAATAGTAATAATAAAATGAATAATAAATACCTCTGAACCTACTACCCAATTTTGGATGTAAAGGATGACCAGTACCTTTATTTTTGATATTGCTTATGAATCCTTGCCCAGTACCCTTTCTCTGTCATATCCCCATGCTCAGTGCTCAGTCACTCAGTCATTTCCAGCTCTTTGTGGCCCCATTAATGGTAGCCTGCCAGACCCCTCTGCCCATGAAATTTTCAAAGCAAGAATACTGGAAAGGGTTGCCATTTCCTTCTCCAGGGGATCTCCCTGACCCAAGCCTGAACCTATGCCTCTGTGTCTCCTGCATTGGCAGGCAGATTTTTACCACTAGCGCAACTGTGAAGCCCATAATATCTCCATATTACTATTCAAAATTTTGTTTTTATCATTCTTTGCTTTTTCCTTTTTACAAGTAGTTTTACCATATAAATATAACCTCTAAACAGTATAGAGTTTTTTGTTTGTTTTTGAATTTCATAAAAACAACATCATGCGATATACACAATTCATTTTTTAGAAACTCACCATTATATTTGCAGGATGCATTCATGTTGATAATTTAGCTGCAGTCATGCAGTTTCACCAAGGTATAATATTTTGTAGTGTGAGTATCTCACAATTGGTTCATTTTACTGTTGATGAACATTTGAGATGTTTACAAGATTTTGTCATTACTAATTTTCTCATACGTGTCTCTTAATTAAATATTAGAGTTTCTAGGGTATATACTTAGGAATAGAATTGCTAGGTCATATTCTGGGTGCATATTTAGCTTTGTAATATAATGTCATATTGTTTTCCATTTATCACTTCTACAAGTATTATGCTAGTGGTGGTGCCAGTGGTAAAGAACATGTCTGCCAGTGCAGGAGACATAAGAGACTCAGGTTCAATCCCTGGATCAGGAAGACAGCTGGAGGAGCGCATGGCAACCCACTCCAGTATTCTTGCCTGGAGAATCCCATGGACAGAGGAGTCTGGCAGGCTGCAGTCCATAGGGTCGAACAGAGTTGGACATGACTGAAGAGACTTAGCATGCACCAGGATTGTATTAGTTCCTCTTGTTTCACATCTTCACCTGCAATTGGTATTGTCAGACTCTAAATTTTTTGCTCGCATCATGTGGATAAAATGCTGTCTCATTTTGAGCTTAGTTTGCATTCCCATGATCACTAATGAAGTTCAATGGTTTTCAGGATTGGTGATATTCACTTTCTCTTTTGTGGAACATCTGTTTGGTTTCAACTCATTTAAAAAATTATTTCTATTTGTGTCATTGATTTTGAGTTCTTTATGTATTTCTATACTAATAAAGATTTTTTTTTCAGTTTGTTCCTTACTTTTTCACTTTCCCTATCATGGCTAGGCCAATGATCAGAAGTTATCAACACTATGGTAGTTAACTTTTTCAAAGTTCTATTTTATGGTTTGTGTGTGTGTGTGTGTGTGTTTCAACAAATCATTATCTACTCAGGAGTCACAAAAATAGTCTTCTGTGTTTCCTTCTATAAGTTTTATTATTCGTATCTTTCCTGTCTTGACAATTAAAAAGTTTATATTTAAAGTGTATAGTGTGATGACTTGATGCATGTATACATCAGAAAATGATGAAAGGTTGCTGCTATGGGCCAGGAATGACACCA
The DNA here is from genome assembly GCF_016772045.2 of Ovis aries. Taxonomy (NCBI): domain Eukaryota; kingdom Metazoa; phylum Chordata; class Mammalia; order Artiodactyla; family Bovidae; genus Ovis; species Ovis aries. The sequence continues at coordinate 94,426,089 of NC_056080.1, read as the reverse complement.
GGATTCTTGGCCTCCAGAGGAGAGGAATCCTATCCAGGGCCAGTGATGAGACTTGATTGCCCAGAGCTTTTGTGTAATAAAGTTTTACTAAAATATAAAATAGATAGAGAAGGCTTCTGACATAGACATGAGAAGGGGGCCAAAAGAGTGCCCCTTGCTAGGTTTTAGCAAGAAGTTATATACCTATTAGCAAGCTGCTAATTAGAGAAAGGAAATGTCTCAAAACTCAGAGAGTGGCACCAGGCCCCTCACCCACAGCATGCATTTTGAGATAACATTGGCACAAGGTGAGTCATCTGGGCCATAAAACAATTGACGTGAATCTTGAAGAAGGGCAGATTCTGAGGTAAATACATAGTTCCATTAACATAGCTTAAGAGAACATCTTCATTAGTAAAACATGCTGGTTTGTTGAGCCATTATCAGTTCTGAATCTTAGGCAGAACCAACTTGAAGAAAGGCAGATTCTAAGGTAAATACATAATCATTAACATAGCCTAAGAAAAATATTTCCATAAGGAAAATGCATTGGTTAGCTCAAGGTTTGAGAAAAGTTAAGTTCTGATGGAGCCAGGTGTCGTCATGGCAACATAGAGTTTTAAAAGAAACCTCCTTTTAATTTTGTATAGAGAAGTGGGGGGGGGGAAACATATGACACTCGCAGTCTATTTCCTCCACTTGGGGACCCCTAGACTTTCTGCCTGATACCCTCTCAATGATGACCACAGTCAAGCTGATTAACACATCCGTCACTTCATATATTTACCAATTTGTGTGTATGTGCAGTGAGAACACTTAAGATTTACTCTCTTTGCAAATTTTAATTAATTATAGTCATCCTGTATACATTAGACCCCCAGAACTTATTCAACTTGTAACTATGTTTGTACCTTTGGCTAATATTTTCCCATTTCCCCCACCTCCAGCTGCTGCAACTGTTGCAGGAAGGCGGACCCCTTCCAGGGCCTGAAACTGGGCTCTTGTCTAACACTCGGAAATGAATTGTCCAAGGAGACATATGTGCTGACAAAGCAAGAGATTTTATTGGGAAAGGGCACCTGAGTGGAGAGCAGTAGGGTAAGGAAACCCAGGAGAACTGCTCTGCCACATGGCTTGCAATGTCGGGTTTTATGGTGATGGGATTAGTTTCCGGGTGGTCTTTGACCAATAATTCTAATTCAGAGTCTTTCCTGGTGGCACACGCATCTCTCACCCAAGATGGATGCTAGTGAGAGGGATTCTGTGAAGTGGAAGGACACGCAGTGTCTCCTTTAGACCTTTCCCTAATTCTTCCAGTTGGTGGTGGATTATTAGTTCCGTATTCCTTATCAGGATCTCCTGTCATAAAACAACTCATGCAAATGGTTAGTATGGTACCTGGCCAGGGTGGGCAGTTTCAATCACCATGCTTCCCCTAACAACTCCCCGTGAGAGACTTCATACTCAAGATACTTCTTGGGAATTGGGGCAGAGGTCTCTTTCTTCTGTAACTTCTTCCTGCTGTTCATGGGCATAGGCCTGCCTAGCAGAGCAGAAGTCTCTCTCTACCTGATCTAAGTTGAGGTGTTCCACATCTGAAACCAGCTTCCACCTTTGTAGTAACAGCAATTTAGTTGGCCCTTCTCAGAGATGAAATAGACAAGGGCCAAACAGGAAACCTAACAGGATGGTCATCTCTGGTCCCCAGAAACAGAAGGCAACATTTGGGGTGAGGGTTGCAGGGTTTGTGACCCTTTCTCATTGGTTGGTGGTGAGGCAACAGAGCTGTGCTCCAGGAATCTTGTGTTCAGTCTGAAGTTACCATCCTCCACCTGAATGGGGGCTCAAAGGCATTGTTATGCATATTTCTTTGAGTAGGAACCAGGACTCTGTCTGAAGGCTGTACCAACCTTTAATTGCTTCTCCTGTTTCTATATCACCTCCCTTCCCTGATTAGCAATTGTTTGAATCCATGCTTTGGAACTCAGGGAAGGTCAAGGAGGCTGAATGAAGCCTATATCCTACAGATAAGAAATGGAGAACACAGAACAGATCTGTACTCCAGAGCCCCACAGAATCTCGCTTAGCTTTAATTTAGGGAACTGGGCAACTATGACTATGATAACTTCCTGTCAAAATGGGGCATAGGACTGCCTCAGCTTGGAGTATAGACACTGAATTGGAAGTATTTCTGTGTTCCAAGTTCTAGATCTGAGTCTTATATGATTAAAATCCTAATCCCTTGGTCTGCCATTTTGGTGTAACAGACCCAATTAGAAGTAGTTGGAGGAGTGATAACTGGAATTTAGTAAACAAAATAAATCTCATTTCTTTTTAGAAGAATAGGCCTGAAACCCAGTCTGGTACTTCAGGGAGACTTGTAGCCAGGTAGCCAGTTGCCTAGTTTTATAAAAAATAAGGTTACTAGCTTCCAGGAGACATTGTTTTGAGAATGGTGTTATCCAAGCCTGACACGATTCAGAAAACTCAAGTGTTTAGCAATACAACGTCTAATCTGAAAGTACACTCATAGCATCACCTAGTTATTTCCCAGGATATCTGAACCATAACTACTCTATTTTGACTTTTAATAGTAAACTTTTCCTTAATAGCCAAAGCAGATTTCACTGTTAATGACGTCAGTGTTTCTCTAGGTTTGAGAAGATGCAAGAATTGGGACTCATAAAACTTCTCCTGAAAAGATCTAACTATCTGAAGGCCTGTTATGCCAGTTTTTTCCAGAGCACAGAGTGCTTCATTCCTAATTTTCACCCTGGACTCCTCTCAAGGGCGTTGAAAGTCAGCAGTTGCAGCGGCCATGATTTAATCTTTGTAGATGTAGATGGCAAGTGTCAGTCTTCAGTTGGCAGAGTCCCTTTTTGCTCATAAACTTGAGCATGATTTTGATGGGGGGCATTTCATGACCATTTTATCCCATGGTGCTGTTTGACAAAGATTTTGTTGACAGGCCACTCAATGTGCTGTTACTGGACTAGGCCATAAAACAGTATCCAAAATTCTCTGGACCACCTGTCTTCCTAGCCTCTTGGTCCAGGAAAATATTCCCAATTGTTGCTTCTTCCCATATCTAGAGTTACACTGTTACCATCATTGATCTCATATGAAACTATATATTATTCTATTAGAGGCCTCACACACATTTGACGGTGTAAGAAACAGTAATTTTGTAAAACAGGTGAAATACAAATAATATAGCAGGCACTATTAGTAAAGTCACAAGTAAGATGTAAGTTAAGAGCTTCCATTAGATGTAGCCCAGTATATCCTCAGGTCATCTGACTTAGTCTGCTCTGTAAAATCCTTATCTTTCAGGGAAATTATATATTGGCATCATCTATAAGGCACATAGCTCCATTTTCTCATATTATTAGACTAATTGTCCTTCAGTTCAGTTCAGTCGCTCAGTTGTGTCCGATTCTTTGCGACCCGATGAATTGCAGCACGCCAGGCCTCCCTGTCCATCACCAACTCCCGGAGTTCACTCAGAATCACGTCCATCAAGTCCGTGATGCCATCGAGCCATCTCATCCTCTGTCGTCCCCCTCGTCTCCTGCCCCCAATCCCTCCTAGCATCAGAGTCTTTCCCACTGAGTCAACTCTTCTCATGAGGTGGCCAAAGTACTGGAGTTTCAGCTTCAGCATCATTCCCTCCAAAGAAATCCTAGGGCTGATCTCCTTCAGAATGGACTGGTTGAATCTCTTTGCAGTCCAAGGAACTCTCAAGAGTCTTCTCCAACACCACAGTTCAAAAGAATCAATTCTTCAGCACTCAGCTTTCTTCATAGTCCAACTCTCCCATCCATACATGACCACTGGAAAAACCATAGCCTTGACTAGATGGACCTTTGTTGGCAAAGTAATGTCTCTGCTTTTCAATATGCTATCTAGGTTGGACATAACTTTTCTTCCAAGGAGTAAGTGTCTTTTAATTTCATGGCTGTAGTCACCATCTGCAGTGACTTTGGAGCCTAAAAAAATAAAGTCTGACACTGTTACCACTGTTTCCCCATCTATTTCCCATGAAGTGATGGGACCAGAAGCCATGTTCTTCGTTGTCTGAATGTTGAGCTTTAAGCCCACGTTTTCACTCTCCTCTTTCACTTTCATTAAGAGGCTTTTTAGTTCCTCTTTACTTTTTGCCATAAGGGTGGTGTCATCTGCATATCTGAGGTTATTGATATTTCTCCTGGCAATCTTGATTCCAGCTTATGCTTCTCCCAGCCCAGCATTTCTCATGATGTACTCTGCATAGAAGTTAAATAAGCAGGGTGACAATATACAGCCTTGACGTACTCCTTTTCCTATTTGGAACCAGTCTGTTGTTCCATGTCCAGTTCTAACTGTTGCTTCCTGACCTGCATACAGGTTTCTCAAGAGGCAGGTCAGGTGGTCTGGCATTCCCATCTCTTGACGAATTTCCCACAATTTATTGTGATCCACACAGTCAAAGGCTTTGGCATAGTCAATTAAGCAGAAGTAGATGTTTTTCTGGAACTCTCTTGCTTTTTCCATGATCCAGGAGATGTTGGCCACTTGATCTCTGGTTCCTCTGCCTTTTCTAAAACCAGCTTGAACATCTGGAAGTTCACAGTTCACATATTGCTGAATACTGGCTTGGAGAATTTTGAGCATTACTTTACTACTTTACTAGCATGTGAGATGAGTGCAATTGTGTGGTAGTTTGAGCATTCTTTGGCATTGCCTTTCTTTGGGATTGGAATGAAAACTGACCTTTTCCAGTCCTGTGGCCACTGCTGAGTTTTCCTAATTTGCTGGCATATTGAGTGCAGCACTTTCACAGCATCATCTTTCAGGATCTGAAATAGCTCAACTGGAATTCCGTTACTTCCACTAGCTTTATTCGTAGTGATGCTTTTGAAGGTCCACTTAACTTCACATTCCAGGATGTCTGGCTCTAGGTGAGTGATCACACCATCGTGATTATCTTGGTCGTGAAGATCTATTTCGTATAGTTCTTCTGTGTATTCTTGCTAACTCTTCTTAATATCCTTTGCTTCTGTTAGGTCCATACCATTTCTGTCCTTTATCGAGCCCATCTTTGCATGTAATGTTCCCTTGGTGTCCCTAATTTTCTTGAAGAGATCTCTAGTCTTTCCCATTCTGTTGTTTTCCTCTATTTCTTTGCATTGATTGCTAAGGAAGGCTTTCTTATCTCTTCTTGCTATTCTTTGGGACTCTGCATTCAGATGCTTATATCTGACTGTCCTTAGTATGATTTAATTGTTTCCAACACAGAAGAGACTTCAGACCTAAATTACCATAGCCTGGTGTTATCTATATAAATCCATCCGATAATTCTGGGAGTTTTTTCTCGTTTGCTGAAACTTGTCTTGTTACTCTGACTGAGCTTGAGTAATAGAAAAAAGCTCAAATTTATGGCCAGAGTCAGAGCTGGCATCCTTAATTGGCCTCCTGAGGGGATCCCATCTAGTAATATCACAGTGACCTGAATATGCTTATAATTTTTTTTAAGTAAATTTTCTCAGAGCCAACCAGTTAGAGTCTTGTAGTAGAGAAATTTACCATGGTAACCCAGAACTAGACACAGGTAATTGGCCACAAACCCAACAATTGAATTGATTTTTAAAACTAGCATAGAATCAGGCTTATGATAGAAAATCATTTGATTTATATGCAAAGGTCTAAGAAGTCAAGAAAACATAAATGATCATATGAATCAGGTCCAGCATCTTGGGAAAGCTGTCTACCTCTGATGTCGTTGTCTTCTCATCCTGGTGTAGTGTAGTTTCTCCTGATAAAAAAGTCCTTCCATCCAGGTTGGAGACAGTCCCTTAAATTATGTGTTTTCCTAGTCCTGGTTGCAGGTCATGAGTCATCTGATCTTCATCCAAAGATAGATTACTGAGATGAGCTTCAGAAACAAACTTAGGATGTTCTTTAAGAATTCAATTAAATTTTACATTAATATCACATAACAGCAAAGAACTATGTAAGAGATGAGTCTTACTAGATGCAGACCTCCATTAACAAACTGGGATTTAGCATTTTTTGAAATATCTTTTTCTCCCTAGAGTTACCCTCATTTTTCATCAAATATAACCAATTTAAGGCTAGTTTATTTGCAAAATAGGTCTGTTCTCACTAATTTTGGTCTGATGATTTATATAACCATAAATGATTATAGACTTTTTATTTTGCTGAAACATTTATAAAGTCTCAGGCTGAACCATTAAAATAAAACAGGGCTGGGAAACTCGCACCAAAGGCTTATCACAGATTTTGCCTAACAAATGTAGGTGAATTCTTCCCTTTATAAGGTCGCAAAAATTTCTTGAGATTTTTGAACCCGTGAGATAACCTTCCTAACTCATCTGATAAACTCACTGGAACCTAAGAATTTCCAATTTTTGGAGGAGTCAGATAGAGAGAAAATATAATTGTTTTGTTTATAACGTTTAATTTTACCGAAGTATTGTCATAATTAGCTTGATAGGAAGGTTTTCCCTACTACCTGAAAACATAAGATTCAAACCTGTGATTTTTCAGATAGAAACCATAAAAGTTATAAGCATATTTGCTGGTTCATTCAGTCCTTCTTTTAACTTTTGTGTAGTCATGAGGTTTTCCATTAGAATACCAGTACATATCAGACTGTTAAGAACTCCATATAATTTCTAGGATATCTGTATTAGTAATTTTACCATACATTATAACATGAGTGGATTTATTACTCATTTGATAATCTTTTTCATGTAATTTAACCAACCAAATAAACAGAGTTTAATATCTCTCTTTAGGATGTTTCAGGGGCCCTCTGAAGCACCCCAAAGTTAGCTAGAGGTCAAAGGAACTTCAAAAGAATTCGATTTAGGAAGTTTTATCAAAAAGATCAATTAAAAGCGCTTAGAACATTTGGTCAGATTTAGAGATAAGAAAGCCTTCTTCAGCGATCAATGAAAAGAAATAGAGGAAAAGAACAGAATGGGAAAGACTAGAGATCTCTTCAAAAAATTAGAGATACCAAAGGAACATTTCATGTAAAGATGGGCTCGATAAAGGGGAAATGGTATGGACCTAACAGAAGCAGAAGATATTAAGAAGAGGTGGTAAGAATACACAGAAGAACTGTACAAAAAAGATCTTCACAACCCAGGTAATCATGAAGGTGTGATCACACATCTAGAGCCAGACATCCTGGAATGTGAAGTCAAATGGGCCTTAGAAAGCATCACTATGAACAAAGCTAGTGGAGGTGATGGAATTCCAGGTGAGCTGTTTCAAATCCTGAAAGATGATGCTGTGAAAGTGCTGCACTCAATATGCCAGCAAATTTGGAAAACTCAGCAGTGGCCACAGCACTGGAAAAGGTCAGTTTTCATTCCAATCCCAAAGAAAGGCAATGCCAAAGAATGCTCAAACTACCACACAATTGCACTCATCTCACATGCTAGTAAAGTAGTAAAGTAATGCTCAAAATTCTCCAAGCCAGTATTCAGTAATATGTGAACTGTGAACTTCCAGATGTTCAAGCTGGTTTTAGAAAAGGCAGAGGAACCAGAGATCAAGTGGCCAACATCTCCTGGATCATGGAAAAAGCAAGAGAGTTCCAGAAAAACATCTACTTCTGCTTAATTGACTATGCCAAAGCCTTTGACTGTGTGGCTCACAATAAACTCTGGAAAATTCTGAAAGGGATGGGAATGCCAGACCACCTGACCTGCCTCTTGAGAAATCTGTATGCAGGTCAGGAAGCAACAGTTAGAACTGGACATGGAACAACAGACTGGTTCCAAATAGGAAAAGGAGTACGTCAAGGCTGTATATTGTCACCCTGCTTACTTAATTTATATGCAGAGTATATCATGAGAAACACTGGACTGAAAGAAGCACAAGCTGGAATCAAGATTGCCAGGATAAATATCAATAACCTCAGATATGCAGATGATATGACCCTTATGGCAGAAAGTGAAGAGGAGCTAAAAAGCCTCTTAATGAAAGTGAAAGAGGAGAGTGAAAACGTGGGCTTAAAGCTCAACATTCAGAAGATGAAGATCATGGCTTCTGGTCCTATCACTTCATGGGAAATAGATGGGGAAACAGTGGTAACATTGTCAGACTTTATTTTTTTGGGCTCCCAAATCACTGCAGATGGTGACTGCAGCCATGAAATAAAAAGACACTTACTCCTTGGAAGAAAAGTTATGTCCAACCTAGATAGCATATTCAAAAGCAGAGACATTACTTTGCTGACTAAGGTCCGTCTAGTCAAGGCTATGGTTTTTCCAGTAGTCATGTATGGATGTGAGAGTTGGACTGTGAAGAAGGTTGAGCGTCAAAGAATTGATGGCTTTGAACTGTGGTGTTGGAGAAGACTCTTGAGAGTCCCTGAACTGCAAGGAGATCCAACCAGTCCATTCTGAAGGAGATCAGTCCTGGGATTTCTTTGAAAGGAATGATGCTAAAGCTGAAACTCCAGTACTTTGGCCACCTCATGCAAAGAGTTGACTCTTTGGAAAAGACTTTGATGCTGGGAGGGATTGAGTGCAGGAGGAGAAGGGGACAACAGAGGATGAGATGGCTGGGTGGCATCACTGACTCAATGGACGTGAGTCTGAGTGAACTCCGGGAGTTGGTGATGGACAGGGAGGCCTGGCGTGCTGCAATTCATGGGGTCACAAAGAGTCGGACATGACTGAGCGACTGAAATGAACTGAACTGAACTGAACTGAGTCAGTGTTTATGGGTCACAATGGGCGTAAATACCAAGGCTCAAGGTCTAGTGAAAGTCAGCTCTGCCATCTTGGCCCTAATTGTCTCTAACCAGTTTTCTTATGGCTGTGTCATTCCTAACAAAATCAATTTATGTAACTAATTGTAATCCAATTTTAGAAAATCCTGATCATGCATAACTCTTTTTAGTATTTTTCATACTTTTTTTTTTTAACTGAAAACACATTTCCTACTTTCCTTTAGCAACCAAGAACTAACTTTTATATTAGCATTTGATAGATTGTTGAGCATAAATATCAGTGATAAGTTTTAAAAGCCTTGCTTTCTTAGAACATTTTAGGATGGCACCAAACATTATTAATTTATAGTCCCAAATCTCTTTAGTTTCTCTGTAAAAAGAAATTAGTGTTCAGTAGTAAATGTTTCAAAATCTTATTTTATTTGGAAATGACCTAACTATTCAATAGATTTCCAACACTTAGCACACTTGGCACAACCCTTAGAAATTTAAGTTACACCAATCTGGAGAGACTATTTTAGACAGATATTTCTACAGAATAATTATTCTTAATAGAGCTTACATAAAAGCTCATATCTCATTTACATTTTTTAGAACTTTCTTAACTTGAGTAATTTCCTTGTTGACAAACTTATAACAGATATAATATTTAACTTATATTAAACCTAGGTTTAATGAAAATATTCTGCTTAACATTAATTACTCTAAGACATATCTATATTAGATAGGTCAACAAACACTAATATCAGGTATTTAATATTGAATATTTCCCAGTTCACATGAACCTGGAACTTATTGTTTAATTTAAAATTACTTGATTTGTAAGCACTTACCTTTTTTTAAACCAAATAAATAGAGCTTATTTACAAATTAACCTCAAAAATATTACCCAGAGAGAAAGACATACCAAGACATATTTAGACAGTGCAAGATCTAGCTTCAAGTCTTTTTTCCCTTTTCCCTCAGTGTCAGGAGTTAGAGATGGTCTAGATTAGTGTTCCTGATAGCCCTGGTCTCAAGGCACAGGGAAAGAATATCAAGTGCTAACAAAATGGCAGCAGGTCTAAACCAAATGGTGGCCAGACAAAGCAAAATGGCCATCAAAAATCACAACACAAAACACAGACTTAAAACACACACACATAAACCTGGCAGTTCTCATCAAAGTGAAAGTGAAGTTGCTCAGTTGTGTCCGGACTCTTTGCGACCTGTGGACTGTAGCCCACCAAGCTCCTCTGTCCATGGGATTCTTGAGGCAAGAATACTGGAGTGGGTTGCCATTTCCTTCTCCAGGGGATCTTCCCGACCCAGGGATCAAGGGAGGAAAGGAAGCCAGGTTGAAAGAAGAAGGGGGAGGGGCGGGAGAGGAGGGGCAAAAAGGGTGGCCTTACAGACGTCTCCTGCCACCTAGAGATACTCAGGCGTTATGGGTCTTTTCCCTGGCCTCCAGAGAAGGGAGGACTGGAACTTGGCCCTACCAGAAATCAGAACCAGAATTTGAGTTCTCTGCCAGGAGGAGGTGATCCAATCCTCAGCTCAGGCTGAGGACCCTTCGTCCAGATTCCTGCGTCCAGGACTGGGGGACTAGAAAAACAGGGAAGGATAGGAAGGGTTAAGGAGAGGAAAGAGAGAGGGAAGGGGAGAGAAGTCAATAAAGTCTCTTGTTCCTTACCGGTCAGGGCACTCTGGCCAGTTGTCTGTGTCAGGAGGAGACCACGGACAAAAGGGTCCCAGTTGCAGCCACTGGGTCTGGTCCATTGGCAGGCAAGCTGGCCCCTGAGTACTCCGAGTAGTCAGGATGTCAGTTTCAGGGAAGAAGAGTCCCACCAGAGTTGCCGTGTTTTGCAGGAAGGTGAACCCCTTCCAGGGCCTGAAACTGGGCTCTTGTCTAACACTTGGAAATGAATTGTCCGAGGAGACACATGTGCTGACAAAGCAAGAGATTTTATTGGGAAAGAGCACCCGGGTGGAGAGCAGTAGGGTAAGGAAACCCAGGAGAACTGCTCTGCCACGTGGCTTGCAATGTCGGGTTTTATGGTGATGGGATTAGTTTCCGGGTGGTCTTTGACCAATAATTCTAATTCAGAGTCTTTCCTGGTGGTGCATGCTTTGCTCAGCCAAGATGAATGCTAGCGAGAGGGATTCTGGGAAGTGGACAGACATGCAGTGTCTCCTTTAGACCTTTCCTGAACTCTTCCGGTTGGTGATGGCTTATTAGTTCCGTATTCCTTATCAGGATCTCCTGTCATAAAACAACTCATGCAAATGGTTAGTATGGTACCTGGTCATGGTGGGCGGTTTCAATCACTGTGCTTCCTCTAACACAACCACCATCTTATGAGGGTGACATTTTTAGATTCCACATACCAGTGCTATCATATAATATTTGTCTTTCTGTTTCTGGTTTATTTCACTTCGCATCATGTCCTCTTGGCTCAACCTTGTTATCACAAACAGACACAGGTTGTTTCCTTATCTTAGCAATAGTGAATAATGCTGAAATAAGCATGGGAGTGTAGATATCTCTTCAAGATACTTATTTCATTTCCTTGGGATGTATACACAGATGTGGGATTGCTAGATCACATGGTAGTTCCATTTTTAACTTTTAAAGGAACCTACATATGCTTCTCCATACTGATTACACCACTTGACATTCTCATCGATGGTTCACAAGGGTTCCCTTTTCTCCACATCCTTGCCAACACTTATTTCTTGTCTTTTTGATAATATCCACTCTGACAGGTGTGAGGTGATATCTCATTGCGCTTTTGATTTGCATTTCTCTGATGATTAGTGATGTTGAGCATCTTTTCATACATCTGTTGGCCATCTATATGTCTTCTTTGGAAAAATGTCTACTCCAGTGCTTTGCCCACTTTTAAATCATTAAAATTTTTTTTGTTTTGTTTTGCTATTGAGTTTTAAGAGTTCCTTTTATATTTTGTATATTAACTTCTTATCAGGTATATGCTTTGCAAATATTTTTTCTGTTCTGTAGGCTGACTTTTAACTCCGTTGATTATTTTCTCTGCTGTTCAGAATCTTTTTAGTTTGATGAAACCCCACTTCTCCATTTTTGCTTTTTTTTGACTGTATTTTTAGTGTCACATCCAAGAAATTATTGGCAAGTGTCATGAAGATTTCCCCCTATATTTTCTTCTAGGAGTACAATAGCTTTTAACTGTTTAACCTATTTTGAGTTGATTTTTGTATGTGGTATAAGATAAATTGAATGAGTTGGATTTACTTATGATTCATGTGGCAGGGGAGAACATGCACCTTGGGGAACCTTGACACTTCTCAGGAAGATGTGTTTGATCTGCCTTATTTTGGGCTATGGGATTAAGTTAGGTGATTTGTGGGAGAGTTGAAGAAAGTAGGGCTTTGCTCTAGATTTGGTGATGTCAGGAGTGGGGGGCGGTGATCTTAACGATTGGGCATCTTAGTAAATCATATCTAAGAGGAATGAAAGGTACCACCTGCATAAAGCTGTAATTGGCATAGAAGCAGCAGTCACGTTAGTGAAGTTAAAGATATTTGGTCATTTTTGTGTTTGCACAATGTTTATTTTTTGTCAGTGTTCACATGATTATTGAGTGGATTTTTTTTTTGTCTTGATACATCATGGTCACAGAGTAGCCTTACATGATGTTAATGTTCTGTGAAATGGTTCATGTCCAACAAGAACCATCAAGACCTTGTTGTGAGTGTCAGGCCAGCTCCTAACAACACACAGACCCAATGATAGCCCCAGTCCAGCTCTCTGACATCAGTGCTGCTTTTCTCTTAAATTGTGTACTGCAAAGGGCAGAACAAATTTTGGTGAACAACTATTTATCTCTTACACAGTGGCAGATTTTGTGAATTTCTTCAGAAACTCTTAGCTCTTCTTACAAAATTCCTCTGTGTGTATATCTCTACTGCATGTACTGTATGTCAAGATCATGAATCAATGAGGAAGAATGAGAAAGAGTTGGTGAGTGGTTGCCATGAAGATTGGGAGGGGCTAGCATGACTGAATGACATGAATCCCAAAGAAACTGCATTTTTTTTTCCCACAAAAGAAGTAGATGAAAATACTGTCTTAAGGCATACTTTAGAAATGGTTAAGTGGGGTGTGAGAGACAAAATACCTTCCCCTTAGTAGACTGAAGGGAAGGCAGCGTCTTCAGAGGACAACTAGATTCAAATGATGCTTACATGATGAGATGATCAATTGACAAGTGGTTTAGGACTTTTTACTCAAAATTTGTCCCACTGACCAGCATCATTATCAGCCAGGTGCTTGTTAGAAGGACAGAATCTCAAGTCCCACTCCATACCTACTGTATCAGAATCTTCAGTTTAACAAGATGCCCAGGTGATTCAAATGTACTTTAATGCTGATAAAGCACTAGCTGAGGATTTAGAGGAGCTTGCTGACCATAGAAAGTGAAAAAAGTGAATTGGTGGCTCAGACAATAAAGAATCTGTCTGCAACACAGGAGACTGGTTCAATCCCTGGGTTGGGAAGATCCCCTGGAGATGAGAATGGAAATCCACTCCAGTATTCTTGCCTGTGAAAATCTATGGACAGAGGAGCCTGGTAAGCTGCAGTCCATGGGGTCACAAAGAGTCAGACATGACTGAGTGACTGAGCATATAGATCATAGTTGCTGACCATAGACTGGGTATTCCAAAGGACTTAGTGAAAGGTTTGGGGAGCCAGGAACAGAAGCAGGAAATGTTGACTGACTAGGGAAGTTGAAAAGAGAAATGCAGATATAAGAACACAGACTTTCTTTACCCTTTCAGACTGCCTCTCAATCTCCATTCCTTCCTCCGGCTCTCAGAATATGGTGGCTCTTTCCCATGTCACTTCACTGAACACAGTTATTTTTTAGCAGGTTGTCTAAAATGGATGTTTACAGTGGTGTTATTTTCCTCCCAATCTTTCTATTTTCCAAGTTTATTAGAGTGCTCACATGTTGCTTCCCTAGTATGACAAAGTAATATAAAATATGTGTTAAGGAAGTAGAAGGGTTAAAATGTTAGGCTGTGTCACGATTTGCTATTCTGCAGGAGTTAGCCTATTAGCTGTCATCTGTCAGCTGACCCATTTACAACCTCCAGTTCTTTAGAAATCAGTACTATCTCTGGAGATAAGAATAAGACCTATAGTGCCAACTGAAGCTTTGCAATTCTCCTCCTGGCTGTGACTTTTCCCATCTGATTTGGCTCCCTCTCTGATGCAGAGCATACCTGAAACAACCTCTGTTGATCACATGGTCAAGGATAACTCACTAATCCTGCAAAGCTGTAGGAGGGTTTGGTAAAAGCAATAAATATAGAAGGGAATGATGGCTTTTGAGAAGGCATCCACAAAACACAACTGTTAGAGATGTTCCTACATTACTTTTATTCTCATATGCTTTAAACAGTTGTTGGAGCCATGCATCTACAGTATATGCTGTCTTTTTATGCCAATTGGAGTCTTTTCATACCATTCAGAGAGACATTTCATCCTCCTGCATCACAAGATATATATTTAGCCATTCTATGACTCAAAGTTACAGTTCCTTTCAACAGTGCCTCTTCCTATGCTGAAGCAGCTGAAATTCTTTTATAGATTTATCACCCAGCTCACAGCACTTAGAGATTCTTATTGCTTAACCCTTTTTCATACCTGATTCATTAACAAAACAAAACAAAACAAAACCCCAAAGCTGCTATGAACCTCACAAAGTTTCTAATTTAAATGGAAGTAAAATGTAACCTTTCTTGTGAAGCAATGATTGGACATCAGACCAGAACTTGTAAGGTTTTGTAATGGGATAAATAAAAATTAGAATGCATCTACCTGCACTAGGACAGATAGTATCCGGTAAGATGCTTGTGTAAGACAGAGTTGTCTAAAGTTGATAACAGAATCTAATCCCAGTTTTTATATCATCCACTGTTAAATATAAAGTGTCATTCATTGGGCAAGCAGCATTTCACTAAAATTATTTCTTCTTAAACTAAAAATTATTTCTTCTTAAGCAACCCTTTGTAAAAGTCGTGCTAATAAATAATTCTACTGACTCTGTTTAGTAAACATTAATGCTGCAAATGATCCCGAATGGCGCCCTTACTTTTGGAATGAACAATGGTTCCCTTACCAGTGTTTCTCAATGTGTGATATAAAGAATTATGTCCATGATAACAGTCACCTAGGGTGCCTATTAAAAACACAAATTCCTAAACCCTAATTCAAGCCAAGTCAGATTTTCCAGGAAGACTTGGTCACCTGTATGTTTTTAAAGCACTTTAAGTAATTTTTACCAAAAGATAAGAATGCTAAATTTTAGTCAGGACGTATCTGCATCAAAAAGGTATGGTGGTGGTTTACTATTAAATATGTAGATTCCTGGGTCTTATTGACTCTCTGAGAGATGAGAACCATTGAGTCTTTACTGAAGAACTATATCTTTAGCAGTGACTGTTAATGCAAACCTAAAAGATAATTCATTAAATGTGTTCAAAGTTCAAGAATAGTTTCAGAAGGCCTCTTTCTAATTGAAACTGAAAGATAGAAATAAAAAATATAAGATAATATACATGTTGGTGAATATTGCACCCTAATATTTTCTTTATATCACACTCAGAAACTTCAGAAATAAGTCATAGATCTTGCAAGTGTTGATATCACCTACTTGGGAATTTGAGAAAAATTAAATAGAAGAACTAAAGCAGTAATGTTACTGAACGTTTCACGCCAGGCCCCAACCAGGGTCCTTCTGCATGGTGTGGCTCGAGTCAATAGAATGAGACGGAATTTTGTTTCAGAAGTTAAAGTTCTATTTTTTGAGCATAGAATGGAGAGGCAGGAGATAACACTCCAGGGCATAGGTCTTGCCCAACAGGTGGTGGGCAGGGCTGCTTTATAGGGTTCTCAGCAGCGGGGAAGAGGTTGAGTTCTCCTGGGATTCTCATATTCTTGTTGGGTTTTCATGGGGTTCTCACAGTTCCAGATCCACAGTGTGGGACACAGTATATCCAGATGCAGCCTGCCACTGCTGTTTTGGACTGAGGCTTTGGCACAGCACTTTTCTGCAAGGCTCACCAAGTTGGCGCATCTGGAGAAGTAGTTCTGCACTGGAACCTCTAACCTGACATGTGATGTGACCGCTCTGCACATGGCCCGCTGTGGGCAAGTGAAACTAGACTAAGCAGAAAGGAAGCAGTTAGATCTTAGCTTACCACCTGGATTCCAGCATATTTCTCTCGTAACCCAGTGGGCTTTGCTGGCCATGGTAAGTTTAATAATACAATCATTATGGCAACAGATAACATTAAAAAAATCTCTTTTGGGGGCCTCCTAGGTAGCACTAGTGGTAAAGAATTTGCCTGCCAATGCAGGAGATGTGGGTTCGATGCCTGGGTCCGGAAGATCCCCTGGAGGAGGAAAAGGCAACCCACTCCAGTATTTTGCCTGGAAAATCCCGAGGACGAAGGAGCCTGGTGAGCTATAGTCCATAGGGTTGCAGAGTCGGACATGACGAGTAACTAACACAAAGTTTACAAAGACATTTATAAAAAATGTCTTCCCTATAGAATTTATTGTGTGATCTTACTATATAGGTAGGCCAGTTTTATACCTGAAGAAGTTGGGGTTTAAGATGTAAGAGACAAGTGGCTGTCAGGGCTAGAATGCATGTATTTTTTTCTAGAAGCTTCTCAAAGTCTATCTATGACCTAGTTCCCTGTACTTGCTATGCTTGCTTTCTCATACTCCAGTGAATCTGCTGCTTGATGCAGCTGTCCTAGAAGCCACTAAGCATGGTTTCTTACAACCAAACAGTACTAACAAGTGGCTCCTATCTTTAGCAAAAATTCATGCTTAAATATCATAACACTGCTTAGGCCAAAATGAAGAGGCTGTGTTATTCTAGTTCCTCAGATAAGATGGTTTATTTTATATTCTACTGGAATTCTACTGTATGTGATTCTACTCCCAATGTGTCCCACCTTCATTCCTCCAGTAGGAAATATTCTGAGAAATCTGGCTTCAGCACCAAATATTCATTATAAGATTCTCATTTTATGGACTCCTCTCTCAAATAGCTATCCTGAGTTCAACCTTGTGTTGCCCTTTTTCTACATATTCTCTGCAGGGAATGGTAGAAGTTGCTGGGGCAGAGAGAAGAAGGCAACACACTGGCCCTCACCATGTTGATTTGATATTTTGTCTATTCTTCATGCCTTTGGGGAAAAAATTAGAAAATCTATATTCAGTTTTAAAATATTATGGAAAGCAGGGTTGTATTACCTTGTCAAATTCTTCCATCTTGTATTTTGGAAATAAGGACATTCGTCTGGATGCTTTGGCTATATTTAAATATTCTGAATTATTTCTTTGTTAAAAAGCAGCAGTGGTCCTGGGAGAAGAGCATAGGCATATGTTTGAGGACAGAATGTTGTGCACCTCAAAAATCATTTCTAAGAAAACATTTGCCCTTTGACTAGACACTGCATATTCCCCCTCCCCATACAATTCCTCAACTGGGCATGTAAATAAGTCTGGCCTTGTCATAAGAATAGTTTTACTCTCAGTATACATGTATTTCATATAAGTAGATGTCAGTGAGTGTTTCTCCAGGTATTTGTGGACAAGAGAATAACTTAGAAGAATAATCTGAGAGAGAATTTAAGTAGTTAAATGGATTGTTCTTAGATTTAGAACTTTTTTCATTTGTGCCTTAACTCTTTCCCAAAAGGGCAGCAAGAGCCAGACATACTGTAGTCTAAGCTTACCATCCAGAAACTCTTCTGAGAAGGTTAGTAATAATGTTTCCTGGTCAAGTCTGCTCTGAAACAGTTTCCATAGCTTCTTATCAGCCAAGTTCAGCTTTGGAGGGAGAGGGAGTACAACTCAAAAAAAAAAAAAAAAAAAAAAAGGAAGAGGCAGTTTCTGGAAGCAAAAGCAGGAGTAATTTTCCACCTATCCAATGACAAGTAGTCAGATATTACTTTGAGTTTCCTTTGTGGGGATGAGGCACATTTGGCCTACCTAAAACCTTGAAAAACACTGTTTGGGTTACTGCTACAGAACAGGAAAGACAAAAATTGAGGGTAAAGGAGGATTATTATGTGAAAAAATTATTTCAATTTTTATTTTAAAGGAAATACTTGATGAAATGTTCTAAAGCTGTTTGCAAAAGTTGCCTCAGCCAAAGAAAAATATTGGATATCTTAATAGAATATCACAACAAATGAAATGGAGGAGCTGGGGGGACTGCTTGAAATGCCACTAGGCAAATTTCTCTTGTCCAAAATAATATAAAGGCCTGGATTCCATGTGATAACTGTCAGTGCTGATAATATCAACATAGAAGAAAATCTAGTTTAGTGGAGAATTCTTGCAGTCAATTACTTTTGCTTCCTTAGAACTAATTTTCTTATTTTAAAAAATTTATTTTCAAGATTTACATTATGAATACTGGGCTATGCCACTGATATATGCATGAGTTATGTGTTTAATTACCATTAGCATCATGGGTCTTGGGAGTTGAACACACTGGAGTAAGAACTACAATTATTCATCATATAGAATATACAGCAGCTATTCTACTTATAAACCGGTTTTGTTCCAGGTTCCTAAAGGCTATTCTCAAGGCCATTTGTTTCTAAGTTGTACTATAAAAATGACTGCTAAGCAAACATCCTCTTCCAACAGCACAAGAAAAGACTCTACACATGGACATCACCAGATAGTCAACACCAAAATAAGATTGATTATATTCTTTGCAGCCAAAGATGGAGAAGCTCTATACAGTCAACAAAAACAAGACCAGGAACTAACTGTGGCTCAAATCAAGAACTCCTTATTGCCAAATTCAGACTGAAACTGAAGAAAGTAGGGAAAACTGCTAGACCATTCAGGTATGACCTAAATCAAATCCCTTATGATTATACAGTGGAAGTGAGAAATAGATGTAAGAGACTAGATCTGATAGACAGAGTGCCTGATGAACTATGGATGGAGGTTCATGACATTGTACAGGAGACAGGGATCAAGACCATTCCCATGGAAAATAAATACAAAAAAGCAAAATGGCTATCTGGGGAAGCCTTACAAATAGCTATGAAAAGAAGCGAGGTGAAAAACAAAGGAGAAAAGGAAAGATATAAACATCTGAATGCAGAGTTCCAAAGAATTGCAAGGAGAGATAAGAAAGCCTTCCTCAGAGATCAATGCAAAGAAAGAGGAAAACAATAGAATGGGAAAGACTAGAGCTCTCTTCAAGAAAATTAGAGATACCAAGGGAACATTTCATGCAAAGATGGGCTCGATAAAGGACAGAAATGATATGGACCTAACAGAAGCAGAAGATATTAAAAGAGGTGGCAAGAATACACAGAAAAACTATACAAAAAAGATCTTCATGACCCAGATAATCACGATGGGATGATCACTCACCTAGAGCCAGACATCCTGAAATGTGAAGTCAAATGGGCCTTATAAAGCATCACTATGAACAAAGCTAGTGGAAGTGATGGAATTCCAGTTGAGGTATTTCAATTCCTGAAAGATGATGCTGTGAAAGTGCTTCACTCAATATGCCAGCAAATTTGGAAAACTCAGCAGTGGAGTGGCCACAGGACTGGAACAGGTCAGTTTTCATTCCAATCCTAAAGAAAGGCAATGCCAAGGAATGCTCAAAGACCGCACAATTGCACTCATTACACACGCTAGTTAAGTAATGCTCAACATTCTCCAAGTCAGGCTTCAGCAATATGTGAACCATTAACTTCCAGATGTTCAAGCTGGTTTTAGAAAAGACAGAGGAACCAGAGATCAAATGGCCAACATCCTCTGGATCATCGAAAAAGCAAGAGAGTTCCAGAAAAATATCTATTTCTGCTTTATTGACTATGCCAAAGCCTTTGACTGTGTGGCTCACAATAAACTGTGGAAAATTCTGAAAGAGATGGGAATACCAGACCACCTGACCTGCCTCTTGAGAAACCTATATGCAGGTCAGGAAGCAACAGTTAGAACTGGACATGGAACAACAAACTGGTTCCAAATAGGAAAAGGAGTACATCAAGGCTGTATATTGTCACCCTGCTTATTTAATTTATATGCAGAGTACATCATGAGAAACGCTGGACTGGAAGAACACAAGCTGAAATCAAGATTGCCAGGATAAATATCAATAACCTCAGATATGCAGATGACAGCACCCTTATGGCAGAAAGTGAAGAGGAACTAAAAGCCTCTTGATGAAAGTGAAAGTAGTGAAAAAGTTGGCTTAAAGCTCAATATTCAAAAAACAAAGATCATGGCATCTGGTCCCATCACTTCATGGGAGATAGATGGGAAAACAGTGGAAACATTGTCAGACTTTATTTTTTTGTTCTCCCAAATCACTGCAGATGGTGACTGCAGCCATGAAATTAAAAGACGCTTACTCCTTGGAAGAAAAGTTATGACCAACCTAGATAGCATATTGAAAAGCAGAGACATTACTTTGCTGACTAAGGTCCATCTAGTCAAGGCTATGATTTTTCCTGTGGTCATGTATAGATGTGAGAGTTGGACCATGAAGAAAGCTGAGTGGTGAAGAATTGATGCTTTTGAACTGTGGTGTTGGAGAAGACTCTTGAGAATCCCTTGGACTGCAAGGAGATCTAACCAGGCGATCCTAAAGGAGATCAGTCCTGGGAAGGACTGATGCTAAAGTTGAAACTCCAGTACTTTGGCCACCTCATGTGAAGAGTTGACTCATTGGAAAAGATTCTGATGCTGGGAAGGATTGGGGCCAGGAAGAAAAGGGAACAACAGAGGATGAGATGCCTGGATGGCATCACTGACTCAATGGACATGAGTTTGAGTGAACTCTGGCAGTTGGTGATGGACAAGGAGGCCTGGTGTGCTGCGATTCATGGGGTCGCAAAGAGTCAGACACAACTGAGTGACTGAACTGAACTGAACTGAAGATGTTTATTGGTGGAATGTAGTGTTGGCCATTTGTTTGGGGTTATGAATTCTTGGTATCTATACAGTTGGCTAAGTCGAAACTTCATGAGCTTTTAAGTTTAACTAGGTCCCATTTGCTTATTTTTGCTTTTACTTCTATTACTCTGGGAGGTGTGTTATAGAGGATCCTGCTGTGATTTATGTCAGAGAGTGTTTTGCCTATGTTTTCCTCTAGGAGTTTTATGGTTTCTGGTCTTACATTTAGATCTTTAATCCATTTTGAGTTTATTTTTGTGTCTAGTGTTAGAAAGTGTTCTAGAGTCATTCTTTTACAAGTGATTGACCAATTTTCCCAGCACCACTTGTTAAAGAGATTGTCCTTTCTCCATTGTATATTCATGCCTCCTTTGTCAAAGATAAGGTATCCATAGGTGCGTGGATTTATCTCTGGGCTTTCTCTTTTGTTGCATTGATCTATGTTTCTGTCTTTGTGCCAGTACCATACTGTCTTAATGACTGTTGCTATGTAGTATAGCCTGAGTCAGGCAGGTTGATTCTCCAGTTCTATTCTTCTTTTTCAAAATTGCTTTGGCTATTCGAGGTTTTTTGTAATTCCATACAAATTGCGAAATTATTTGTTCTAATTATCTGAAAAATACCCTTGGTAGCTTGATAGGGATTGCGTTGAATCTCTAGATTGCTTTGGTTAGTGTAGTCATTTTCACTATATTGATTCTTCTGATTCATGAACATGGTATGTTTCTCCATCTAATTGTGTCATCTTTGATTTCCTTCATCAGTGTTTTATAGTTTTATATAGATAGGTCTTTCATTTCTTTAGGTAGATATAATCCTAAGTATTTTATTCTTTTCTTTGCAATGGTGAATGGAATTGTTTCCTTAATTTCTCTTTTGTTTTCTCATTGTTAGTGTATAGGAATGCAAGGGATTTCTGTGTGTTGTTTATATCCTGCAACTTTAGTGTATTTATTAATTAGCTCTAGTAATTTTCTGGTGGAGTTTTTAGGGTTTTCTATGTAGACGATACGGAGAAGGCAATGGCACCCCCCTCCAGTACCCTTGCCTGGAAAGTCCCATGGACGGAGGAGCCTGGTAGGCTGCAGTCCATGAAGTCGCTAAGAGTCGGCACGACTGAGCGACTTCACTTTCACTTTTCACTTTCATGCATTGGAGATGGCAATGGCACCCCACTCCAGTACTCTTCCCTGGAGAATCCCAAGAGACAGAGGAGCCTAGTGGGTTGCCATCTATGGGGTCACACAGGTTGGACACGACTAAAGCGATTTAGCGGTAGAGCAGCAGTATATAGACAATCATGTCATCTGCAAAGAGTGAGAGTTTTACTTCTTCTTTCTCAATATGAATTCCTTTCATTTCCTTTTCTTCTCTGATTGTTCTGACCAAAACTTCCAAAACTATGTTGAACAGTAGTGGTGAGAGTGGGCTTCCTTCTTGTTCCTGACTTTAGAGGAAATGCTTTCAATTAGGAAACTATTAGCAAGGTGAAAAGACAGACTTCAGAATGGGAGAAAATAATAGCAAATGAAGCAACTGACGAAGAATTGATCTCAAAAATATACAAGCAACTCCTACAGCTCAATTCCAGAAAAAATGGTCCAAAGAAGTAAACAGACATTTCTCCAAAGAAGACATACAAATGGCTAAAAAACACATGAAAAGATGCTCAACATCACTCATTATCAGTTCAGTTCAGTCGCTGAGTCATGTCCAACTCTGCGACCCCATGAATTGCAGCACACCAGGCTTCCCTGTCCATCACCAACTCCCAGAGTTCACTCAAACTCACGTCCATCAAGTTGGTAATGCCATCTAGCCATTTCATCCTCTGTCGTCCCCTTCTCCTCCTGCCACCAATCCCTCCCAGCATCAGAGTCTTTTCCAATGAGTCAACTCTTCACATGAGGTGGCCAAAGTACTGGAGTTTCAGCTTTAGCATCAGTCCTTCCAAAGAACCCCAGGTCTGAACTCCTTTAGAATGGACTGGTTGGATCTCCTTGCAGTCCAAGGGACTCTCAAGACTCTTCTCCAACACCACAGTTCAAAAGCATCAATTCTTTGGCACTCAGCTTTCTTCACAGTCCAACTCTCACATCCATACATGACCACAGGAAAAACCATAGCCTCGACTAGACAACTTTGTTGGCAAAGTAATGTCTCTGCTTTTGAATATGCTATCTAGGTTGGTCATAACTTTCCTTCCAAGGAGTAAGCATCTTTTAATTTCATGGCTGCAGTCACCACCTGCAGTGATTTGGGAGAACAAAAAAATAAAGTCTGACAATGTTTCCACTGTTTTCCCATCTGTCTCCCATGAAGTGATGGGACCAGATGCCATGATCTTTGTTTTTTGAATATTGAGCTTTAAGCCAACTTTTTCACTCTCTACTTTCACTTTCATCAAGAGGCTTTTTAGTTCCTCTTCACTTTCTGCCATAGGGGTGGTGTCATCTGCATATCTGAGGTGATTGATATTTCTCCTGGTGATCTTGATTCCGGCTTGTGATTCTTCCATCCCAGAGTTTCTCATGATGTACTCTGAATATAAGTTCAATAAGCAGGGTGACAATACACAGTCCTGATGTACTCCTTTTCCTATTTGGAACCAGTCTGTTGTTCCATGTCCAGTTCTAACTGTTGCTTCCTGACCTGCATACAGATTTCTCAAGAGGCAGGTCAGGTGGTCTGGTATTCCCATCTCTTTCAGAATTTTCCACAGTTTATTGTGAGCCACACAGTAAAAGGCTTTCGCATAGTCAACAAAGCAGAAATAAATATTTTCTGGAACTCTCTTGCTTTTTCGATGATCCAGCAGATGTTGGCAATTTGATCTCTGGTTCCTCTGCCTTTTCTAAAACCAGCTTGAACATCTGGAAGTTCACAGTTCACATATTGCTGAATACTGGCTTGGAGAATTTTGAGCATTACTTTACTAGCATGTGAGATGAGTGCAATTGTGTGGTAGTTTGAGCATTCTTTGGCATTGCCTTTCTTTGGGATTGGAATGAAAACTGACCTTTTCCAGTGCTGTGGCCACTGCTGACTTTTCCAAATTTGCTGGCATATTGGGTGAAGCACTTTCACAGCATCATCTTTCAGGATTTGAAATACCTCAACTGGAATTCCATCACTTCCACTAGCTTTGTTCATAGTGATGCTTTATAAGGCCCATTTGACTTCACATTCCAGGATGTCTGGCTCTAGGTGAATGATCACACCATCATGATTATCTTGGTCGTGAAGATTTTCTTGTACAGTTCTCCTGTGCATTCTTGCTAACTCTTCTTAATATCTTCTGCTTCTGTTAGGTCCATATCATTTCTGTCCTTTATCGAGCCCATCTTTGCATGAAATGTTCCCTTGGTATCTCTAATTTTCTTGAAGAGATCGCTAGTCTTTCCCATTGTATTGTTTTTCTCTATTTCTTTGCATTGATCTCTGAGGAAGGCTTTCTTATCTCTCCTTGCTATTCTTTGGAACTTTGCATTCAGATGTTTATATCTTTCCTTTTCTCCTTTGTATTTTGCTTCTCTTCTTTTCTAGCTATTTCTAAGGCCTCCCCAGATAGCCATTTTGCTTTTTTGCATTGCTTTTCCATGGGGATGGTATTGATCCCTGTCTCTTGTACAATGTCCCGAACCTCATTCCATAGTTCATCAGGCACTCTGTCCATCAGATCTAGTCCCTTACATCTATTTCTCACTTCCGCTGTATAGTCATCAGGGATTTGATTTAGGTCATACCTGAATGGTCTAGTGGTTTTCCCTACTTTCTTCAATTTAAGTCTGAATTTGGCAATAAGGAGTTCATGATCTGAACCACAGTCAGTTCCTGAATTGTTTTTGCTGAATGTAAAGAGCTTCTCCATCTTTGGCTGCAAAGAATATAATCAGTCTGATTTCGGTGTTGACCATCTGGTGATGTCCGTGTGTAAAGTCTTCTATTGTGTTGTTGGAAGAGGATGTGTGCTATGACCAGTGCGTTCTCTTGGCAAAACTCTATTAGCTTTTGCCCTGTTTTATTCTGTATTCCAAGGCCAAATTTGCCTGTTGACTTCCTACTTTTGCATTCTGGTCCCCTATTATGAAAAGGACATATTTTGGGGTTGTTAGTTCTAAAAGTTCTTGTAAGTCTTCATGGAACTCTTCAACTTCAGCTTCTTCAGCATTACTGGTCAGGGCATAGGCTTTGATTACCATGATATTGTGTGGTTTTCCTTGGAAACGAACAGAGATCATTCTGTCATTTTTGAGATTGCATTCAGCTAGTGCATTTAGGACTCTTTTGATGACCATGATGGCTAATCCATTTCTTCTAAGGGATTCCTGCCCACAGTAGTAGATATAATGGTCATCTGAGTTAAGTTCACCCATTCCAGTCCATTTTAGTTCACTGATCCTAGAATGTCAACATTTACTCTTGCCATCTCCTGTTTGACCACTTCCAATTTGCCTTGATTCATGGACCTAAGACTCCAGGTTCCTATGCAATATTGCTCCTTACAGCATCGGACCTTGCTTCTATCACCAGTCACATCCACCTCTGGGTATTGTTTTTGCTTTGGCTCTATCTCTTCATTCTTTCTGGAGTTATTTCTCCATTGATCTCCAGTAGCACATTGTGTACCTACTGACCTGGGAAGTTCCTCTTTTGGTATCCTATCATTTTGCCTTTTCATACTGTTCATGAGGTTCTCATGGTAAGAATACTGAAGTGTTTTGCCATTCCCTTGTCCAGTAGACCACATTCTGTCAGACCTCTCCTCCATGGCCCACCCATCTTGGGTGGCCACACAGGGCATGGCTTAATTTCATTGAGTTAATCAAGGCTGTGGTCCTAGTGATTAGATTGACTAGTTTTCTGTGGTTGTGGTTTCAGTGTGTCTGCCCTCTGATGCCCTGTTGCAATACCTACTGTATTACTTGGGTTTCTCTTACCTTGAACTTGGGGTATCTCCTCACAGCTGCTCCAGCAAAGTGCAGCTGCTGCTCCTTACCTTGGACGAGGGGTATCTCCTCACCGCCACCCCTCCTGACATTGAACATGGAGTAGCTCCTCTAGGCCCTCTGGCACCCGTGCAGTCACTGCTCCTTGGACGTGGGGTTGCTCCTCTCAGCTGCTGCCCCTAACCTTGGGTGTGTGTAGCTCCTCCCTGCCGCTGCCCCTGCCCTCGGACGCAGGGTATCTCCTCTCAGCTGCTGCCCCTGACCTCCAGCGTGGGGTAGCTCCTCTTGGCTGCTCCTGTGCTGTCGCAGCCTGGCACTCTCGGCCTCCACTCCTGATCTTGGACATGGGGTAGCTCCTCTTGGCCATGCTTGTGCACCGTTGCAGCCACCCAATGTGGTACCATCTCATGCTGGTCAGAATGGCTGCTATCCAAAAGTCTACAAACAATACGTGCTGGAGAGGGTGTGGAGAAAAAGGAACTCTCTTACACTGTTGGTGGGAATGCAAACTAGTACAGCCACTATGGAGAACAGTGTGGAGATTCCTTAAAAATCTGTAAATAGAACTACCATATGACCCAGCAATCCCACTGCTGGGCATACACACCAAGGAAACCAGAATTGAAAGAGACACATGTACCCCAATGTTCATCACTGCACTGTTTACAATAGCCAGGACATGGAAGCAACCTAGATGTCCATCAGCAGACAAATGGATAAAAAAGCTGCGGTACATATACACAATGGAATATTATTCAGCCATTAAAACGAATGCTTTTGAATCCGTTCTAATGAGGTAGATGGAACTGGAGCTTATTATATAGAGTGAAGTAAGCCAGAAAGAAAAACACCAACACAGTATACTAACGCAGTACCACGTTGGGTGCTGCAACGGTGCACAAGTGCGGCTGAGAGGAGCTACCCCTTGTCCGAGGTCAGGGGAGGCAGCCAAGAGGGGCTACCCTGCGTCCAAGGTCATGGGTGGAGGCCGAGAGTGCCAGGCTGCGACAGTGCAGGAGCAGCCTAGAGGAGCTACCCCACGCCCAAGGTCAGGGGCAGCAGCCGAGAGAGAGACTCAACCAGTCCATTCTGAAGGAGATCTGCCCTGGGATTTCTTTGGAAGGAATTATGTTAAAGCTGAAACTCCAGTACTTTGGCCACCTCATGCAAAGAGTTGACTTATTCGGAAAGACTCTGATGCTGGGAGGGATTGGGGGCAGGAGGAGAAGGGGACGACAGAGGATGAGATGGCTGGATGGCATGACTGACTCGATGGACGTGAGTCTGGGTGAACTCTGGGAGTTCGTGATGGACAGGGAGGCCTGGCGTGCTGTGATTCATGGGGTCGCAAAGAGTCGGACATGACTGAGTGACTGAACCGAACTGAACGCATATATTACGGAATTTAGAAAGATGGTAACGATGACCCTGTATGTGAGACAGCAAAAGAGACACAGATGTAAAAAACAGACTGTTGGGCTCTGTTGGAGAAGGCAAGGGTGGGATGATTTGAGAGAACAGCATTGAAACATGTATATTAACATATGTCAAATAGATCGCCTGTCCAGGTTCAGTGCATGAGGCAGGGTGCTCAGGGCTGATGCACTAGGATGCCCCAGAGGGATGGAGGGGAGGTCAGGATGGGGAACACATGTACACCCATGGCTGATTCATGTGAATGTATGGCAAAATCACCACAGTATCGTAAAGTAATTAGCCTCCAATTAAAAACAAACAAACAAACAAACAAACAAAACACAAGAACATTACCAGCTTCTCCAGATGGCAAACAATGTTAACTTAAAAAATCTTCCAGGCAAAGACCTAATCTAAAGACTGCCAGGAAATTACAGTCCAGATGATACTGAAGATGTAACTGTAAAGGCTTTAAGACCTCAGAAAGATCAAAGGTGGTGCCTCAGAGTACCATTCAGTTGGACGGTACTCTAAACATTTTAAAGATGTCTCTTACATTCCCTCTCAAACAACAGATCTTCTAAGAAGACTAAGGAATTATCTTTACACATCTCTGCAGAAGCCAAACTTAGAGAAGAGCTCACCTCCAAAAGATTTGTGGACATGGCTAGTGTCTAACGGAATGAACCTCAGATAAGATTCACAAGAGATCCACAAATATTTATGAGAATTAGATGAGGAAAAAAAAACATAGCCAGCTACAACTAAAATGGGCAGAGACAGTAACAAATGAAGAGGCCTTTGGATCCCCAAATTTTTACTAGAAAGATGCAACCTGAGAAAGCTCCACAAGTGCTACCTATTAGGATATTGGACTAGACATCCAGCGGATAGAGCCAAGAACCATGGAGAATTATTCCCAGGCTTTGAGTACTAATCAAGAAACTTTCCATCTTGTCTCTGCTAGATTTTAGAATTACTATGGACCAGAGATCCTTGTGCTTCCCATCATCCTTTCTTGCTTTCAAATAAACCATTTTGGAAGCAGATTTTACATGCTCAGTCAAGTCTTCAGATGACTGTAACCCCAAGTGAAATCTTGACTATAATTCCATGAGAAATTCTAAGCGAGAAAGACCCAGTTAAGCAACTCTGAAATTCTTAAACTACAGAAACTGTGAGATAAATGCTATTTTAAGCCACTAAATTAGGGGGAGTAATTTTTTGCACAGCAGTAAAAAACTAATACAAACTACACAGTATATTTCTCCTTATGCTCTGTGCTAATAAAATATCTACCTAGACAGATTATTGTATACATATAACATGTGCTGCAATTCATGGGGTTGCAGAGTCCAACAGGACTGAGCGACTGAACTGAACTGAATTGAACATGGTAAATGATCCTAAATCTTCTATTTCAATTGAATGGAATAATAAATACTAAAAAAACCACAACTTTGTGAGCAGTTTCTATATTATGGCAGGAAGCACTTGATAGTGTGCTATCCAAATTATTGTGCTGGCTCTGCTAATGACTGGATTTGTGACTTTGGATAAGTCTTTTCATCTTATTGTGTTTCAGTTAATCCTCTGTATACAGAGAAACCTGGGCCAGATGATCTTGCTTCAGGTTCTAGTTTAAAGCATCTTGAGCCCTGGGAAATGTTTACATCAGAGCAGTTACCATATGCATTTGAACAGCAAGCAGACAAACCTATTAACTTCAGCCCTGCTAAAATGGATTATTTCTGCTCTATCATTAAAATGGACTTTAAAAAATCTACTTTACTTAGGTGTAATTATATTTATTTAGATATAATTGATATACAATAAACTGCATCAATATAAATTGTACAGTTTGATGAATTTGGTAGTCGTGTATACACATAAAACCATCACCACGATCGAAGTACAGAACATTTCCATCATCCCAGGAAATATTCCTCATGGAAATTTGTGCAGTTTGTCCCTCCCTCTGCCTCTAGCTCTGGACAACAAATGTCTATATTTTTTCACTAGAGATTAGTTTGCGTTTTCTAAAGTTTTATACAAATGGAATCATATAGTATGTACTCTTTTCTGTATGGCTTCTTCAATGAGCACAGTTATTTTGAGATTCATCCATGCTGTTGCATGTATCAGTACTTTGTTTTCAAAAGTGCTGATTAGTATTTCATTGTATGAATATTCAATTTTATTTGTTCATTTATAAACTGATGAACATAAGGATTGTTTCTAAATTATGGCTCCAGTGAATAAAATTGTTATGAACATTTGTGCAGACATGTATTTTCATTTCTCTTGAGTAAACAACTAAGAATGGAATACTAGGTTTTACGGAAGGCATATGTCTAAATTTTTAAGAAACTGACAAATGCTTGGGCTATACCATGTTAAAGCTCCATGAACAGTGTGTGAAATTTCCAGTTGCCCCAAAACTTACCAATATTTGTTCAGTTCAGTTCAGTTGCTCAGTCATGTCTGACTCTTTGCGACCCCATGAATCGCAGCACTCCAGGCCTCCCTGTCCATCACCAACTCCCGGAGTTCACCCAGACTCACGTCCATCGAGTCACTGATGCCATCCAGCCATCTCATCCTCTGTCGTCCCCTTCTCCTCCTGCCCCCAATCCCTCCCAGCATCAGAGTCTTTTCCAATGAGTCAACTTTTCGCATGAGGTGACCAAAGTACTGGAGTTTCAGCTTTCCTTCCAAAGAAATCCTAGGGCTGATTTCCTTCAGAATAGACTGGTTGGATCTCCTTGGAGTCCAAGGGACTCTCAAGAGTCTTCTCCAACACCACAGTTCAAAAGCATCAATTCTTCGGTGCTTAGCCTTCTTCACAGTCCAACTCTCACATCCATACATGACTACTGGAAAAACCATAGCCTTGACTAGATGGACCTTAGTCAGCAAAGTAATGTCTCTGCTTTTGAATATACTATCTAGGTTGGTTATAACTTTCCTTCCAACGAGTAAGCGTCTTTTAATTTCCTGGCTGCAATCACTGTATGCAGCCTAAAAAAATAAAGTCTGACACTGTTTCCACTGCCATGATCTTCGTTTTCTGAATGTTGAGCTTTAAGCCAACTTTTTCACTTTCCTCTTTCACTTTCATCAGGAGGCTTTTTAGTTCCTCTTCACTTTCTGCCATAAGGGTGGTGTCATCTGCATATGTGAGGTGATTGCTATTTCTCCCGGCAATCTTGATTCCAGCTTGTGTTCTTCCAGTCCAGCGTTTCTCATGATGTACTCTGCATATAAGTTCAATAAGCAGGGTGACAATATACAGCCTTGAAGTACTCCTTTTCCTATTTGGAACCAATGTGTTGTTCCATGTCCAGTTCTAACTGTTGCTTTCTGACCTGCATACAGATTTCTCAAGAGGCAGGTCAGGTGGTCTGGTATTCCCATCTCTTTCAGAATTTTCCACAGTTTATTGTGATCCACACAGTCAAAGGCTTTAGCATAGTCAATAAAGCAGAAATAGATGTTTTTCTGGAACTCTCTTGCTTTTTCCATGATCCAGCAGATGTTGGCCATTTGATCTCTGGTTCCTCTGCCTTTTCTAAAACCAGCTTGAACATCAGAAAGTTCAAGGTTCCGGTATTGCTGAAGCCTGGCTTGGAGAATTTTGAGCATTATTTTACTAGCATGTGAGATGAGTGCAATTGTGCGGTAGTTTGAGCATTCTTTGGCATTGCCTTTCTTTGGGATTGGAATGAAAACTGACCTTTTTCCTTGTGGCCACTGCTGTGTTTTCGAAATTTGCTGGCATATTGAGTACAGCACTTTCATAGCATCATCTTTCAGGATTTGAAATAGCTCTACTGGAATTCCATCACCTCAACTATCTTTGTTCGTAGTGAGGCTTTCGAAGGCCCACTTCAGTTTCCAGGATATCTGGCTCTAGATGAGTGATCACACCATTGTGATTATCTGGGTCATGAATATCTTTTTTGTACAGTTCTTCCATGTATTCTTGCCACCTCTTCTTAATATCTTCTGCTTCTGTTAGGTCCATACCATTTCTGTCCTTTATTGAGCCCATCTTTGCATGAAATTTTCCTTTGGTATCTCTGATTTTCTTGAAGAGATCTCTAGTCTTTCCCATTCTGTTCTTTTCCTCTATATCTTTGCATTGATCGCTGAAGAAGGTTTTCTTATCTCTTCTTGCTATTCTCTGGAACTCTGCATTCAGATGCTTATATCTTTCCTTTTCTCCTCTATTCTTTTCACAGCTATTTGTAAGGCCCCCAAACTTACCAATATTTGTTAAGGTCAGTCTTTTCAATTTGATCATTCTAATGCATGTACAGTAGTATTGCATTGCGATTTTAATTTGCATTTCTTCTTATGACTAATTATATTGATTATCTTCATGAACTGACTTACCATTTGTATATTTTCTTGGTGTCTGTACAAATCTTTTGCTCATTTTTTATTGGTTAGTTTGGTTATTATTTGTACGAATTCTTTATAAAATCTAGATACAAATAATTTCTCAGTATATACATTGTGAATATTTTCTACCATTCTCTGGCTTGTAGCTTTGTTTTCTTCATGATGTATTTCAAGAATAAAAGTTTTTAATTTTGGCAAAGTTAGCTTTATTAATTATTTTTTATTTTTTCATAATTCTTATGTCCTAAGAAATTTAGGCTGACCTCATGGTTGCAAAGATTTTCTCCCAAGTTTTATTGTAGAAGTTTTATAGTTTGAGCTTTTACATATATGTCTATGATTCATTTCAAATAAGTAAGAGACAATGTTTTTTCATATGAAACAGATATACAAATATTTAACTCTATTTTGAAAAGACTCTGCTTTCCCCATTTGATTGCCTTGAATCTTTCATGACTATCTACTTTTTCTTGTTTTTTGCAATTTTTTCTTGCATCTCTATTCTGTTTTATTGATGGACTTGTTTATCCTTTTGCTGAAATCATTCTGTCTTGTTTATTATAACATTATGGTAAGTCCCAAAATCAGATAGTAGAAGTCCTCCTACTGTGTACTTTTTAAAAATTGCTTTGGCTATTTTAGGTTTCAATTTTTGTATCAATTTTAGAAACATCTTATCATTTTCTGCAGAAAAGCCTGTTGATATCTTGATCAGGTTTACTTTGAAATTATAGATCAATTTGTGGGTGGAGTGGCATTGTAACAGTACTGAGTCTTCCAATCCATGAACAAGGTATATCTCTCTATTTATTTAGATTTTCTAAAAGCATCTCTCAGTAATGTTATATAGTTTTCACTGAAAGGTTTGCACATCTTTTATTAAGCTTAATCCTAATTATTTTATGATTTTTAATGTTATTATAAGTGAAATTAAAAATTAATTTTCTAGAGGCTTGCTGCTAGTAAAAGAGATATAATTACTTTT
Organism: Ovis aries; assembly: GCF_016772045.2. NCBI lineage: Eukaryota > Metazoa > Chordata > Mammalia > Artiodactyla > Bovidae > Ovis > Ovis aries. The sequence goes on along the minus strand of NC_056080.1, from coordinate 94,393,618 downwards.
TGTATATTAATTTTATACCCTATAATTTTTCTAAAGTTTATTAGTTCTAGTAATTGTTTTGTTGCTTCATTGAGATTTTCTATGTAAATAATCATGTCATCTGCATACAGAAGTAATTTTATTTATTTCCAGTCCTTATGCTTTTTTTTTTTTCTTCTTACTTTAATGCCCTGGCTGGGACCACCAGTATCATGCTTAATAGAAATGGTGAGATTAGACATGCTTGCATTATTCCTCATATTAGGGGAAGCATTCAATATCTTATCAGTTAAATATTATGCTAACCGAAGAGGCTTCACAGGTTACCTTTATCATGTTGAAGAAGTTCCATTTTATGTCTATTTGGTGAAGCATTTTTATAATTAATTAGTATTGAATTTTGTCAGGTATTTTTTGTGTAGTATCTTTGTTAGGTTTTGATATCAGGGTTGTGTCACCTTTGTAAAATGCTTTGGCAAGTGTTTCTTTTTCCTCTGTTCTCTGAAGAACTTTATATATGACTTATATTTTCATTGGAAGGTTGTGAGCGTGGAGTTTCCTAGTGAGAGGATCTCCTATAAAAAATTATTTAATAGACATTAAATAATATTAAGATATTAGAATATTAACATAGATTTCTAAAAAAATTGTCTGTTTCATATCATTGGTATATAGTTATTCAAAATGATAAATCTTTATTGTCAGTATAGACTGTACTGATGGTTCCTCTCATTAAAATTGTTTCTTTTTTGTATTTCTTTTTTTTCCCAGTAAGAGATTTATCAATTTTATTTATTTCTTCAAAGAACTAGCTTTTGGTTTTGTTAATTTTATGTTGTACTTGCCTGTTTTCTATTTTGCTGATTTCTGCTCTTTATTTTCGCTTCTAACTATTTGGGTCGACTTTGTTCTTCTTTATCTAGATTCATGATGAGCACCTTAATTCATTGATAATTAGGTGTTTCTTCTTTTCTCATATAACTATTTAAAACTAAAATTTCTCTCAAAGTACCTCACTAGTTGCATAACACAAATTTTTGTGTTGCATTGTTATTAATTTTCAAATGGTTCTGAAGTTGTCTTCTGATTTCTTATTTTACTTATAGATTATTTAGAAATATGTTATTTTATTAGCAAACTTTTTATGAATTTTTCTCTAGTTGTTCTATCATTTGATAAGAAAGGATTATTAAAATTCTTCACTATATTGGGAATTACCTATTTTTCCCTTTAGTTTTATCAGTTTAGTTTTCATGTATTAATATTTTGAGATGCTGTTATTAGACATAGGTACATTTATGATTATTACGTCTTCCTCATTTCCTTTTTCAGTTCAGTTCAGTCACTCAGTTGCATCCGACTTTTTGTGACCCCATGGACTGCAGCACACCAGGCCTCCCTGTCCATCGCCAACTCCCACAGTTTGCTCAAACTCATGTCCATTGAGTCGGTGATGCTATTTCCTTTTAGATCTGTTAATACTCGTTTTCTTAAAATTGATTTTATTTGATATTAATATAGTCACTCCTTTATTTTTACACATAATACTTGCATAGTATATCTTATTCCACCCATTTATTTTCAACTTATCTCTGTCTTTATGTTTAACATGTGTCTCTTGTGAATAACTCATAATTGAGTCTTGATTTTTTCATTTATTCTGATGATCTTGACCTCTTAACTGGAATGGTTGATTTATTAATATTTAATGTAATTATTAAATGGCTGAATTTACATCTGTCATTTCATTATATTTTTTATTATTTGTATTCTGGTTTTATTTCTCTGCTATCTCTTTTCTTTTAGAATGGCAACAAATTCTCTTAGTGCTTCTTTACTTGAAAGTGTCATTGCCTTGCTTTCACACTTGAAGATTATTTTGTTGGGTAAAGAATTCTGGGTAGATAGTTTTTCCACTATTTTTCCCTGGCAAATTAAAGGTATTCTGTAAAGATATAGTCTCCTAGACCACCTGCTTTCTGAAAAGTCTGTGGCTATGCAAATTTTTGTTACTGTACATACAATGTGTTTTTTTCCCTGAGGGTTGTCATTATTATCTTCAGGAGGGACAGTTTGTTACATGTTTACTCCTCCATGTAGGAAGTAGAACTTATGGTAAAATTAAAGCAATATGGCCATGCTTAATTGTCAAAGTTCATGGGTAGCTTTCAGTTATTGGGTAGGGCAAATCTATAAATTTGTTCTTGATTCTATTAATATATTTCAATAAAAATAACTTGCATACCAAATTCAGCCAATGAACAAACATTCATTAGCAAGCATGACCCCATTCTTGGTGAAATTTCAGCATACTGTCCTTTTGACATCTAGACAAGAACCTTGCATGAATGCTTCACTCCAGGCAGTTGTAATAAGATGCAATTCTATCAATCTTCTACTTGGACTTAATGACAAGGTTTCTCCATGAAGAAGCGAGATATGTGACAGAAAATAATCCTTAGGCATAGAGCGCAATTTGGAAGGATGCTAGAATGCTGTGGTCACCAGTTAGTGCAAGAATGGAGATGCCATTGCAATATTTCCAGCCAATCCACATGCATTAAATATAACTAAATTAACTACAAAAACTTATTTCTAATGCCCCTTAAGCTAACGAACCAAGCTTCTTATTTAAAATAAGAAGTGATGGTTCATCCTGATTAGAGCCTTTCAAAGCCAGTTACAGATAGTGTGCTTTTTTGATCAGCACATTTCAAAAATTAATTAACTCCTACTAAGGGTATAGATTAAAACTAAGTCACATGTGTATGTCAACTGTCTATACTAAAGTAGTCTAATGTAAATTATAAATAATGTAAAAGCTGTGCAGTGGCAGAGTTCCCCTCCATCTGTTATTGTACCTTTATTGATGAAGTTTCCTAGTTCTTCTTCACTATCTTGGTTAATTCCGACTCTCCACCCCCACCCCTAAATAAGAATAGGTGAATTTTGTTCCAACAACACAAGAGAAGAGGCTACACATGGACATCACCAGATGCTTGACACTGAAATTAGATTGATTATAGTCTTTGCAGCCAAAATGAAGAAGCTCTATACAGTCAGCAAATACAAGACCAGGAACTGACTGTGGCTCAGATCATGAACTCTTTATTACCAAATTCAGACTGAAATTGAAGAAAGTGGAGAAAACCGCTAGACCATTCAGATGTCTAACTCAATGAAACTAAGCCATGCCGTGTGGGGCCACCCAAGATGGGTGGGTCATGGTGGAGAGGTCTGAAAGAATGTGGTCCACTGGAGAAGGGAATGACAAACCACTTCAGTATTCTTACCTTGAGAACCCCATGAACAGTATGAAAAGGCAAAATGATAGGATACCAAAAGAGGAACTCCCCAGGTCGGTAGGGACCCAATATGCTACTGGAGATCAGTGGAGAAATAACTCCAGAAAGAATGAAGGGATGGAGCCAAAGCAAAAACAATACCCAGAGGTGGATGTAACTGGTGATAGAAGCAAGGTCCGATGCTGTAAAGAGTAATATTGCATAGGAACCTGGAATCTTAGGTCCATGAATCAAGGCAAATTGGAAGTGGTCAAACAGGAGATGGCAAGAGTAAACGTTGACATTCTAGGAATCAGTGAACTAAAATGGACTGGAATGGGTGAACTTAACTCAGATGACCATTTTATCTACTACTGTGGGCAGGAATCCCTTAGAAGAAATGGAGTAGCCATCATGGTCAACAAAAGAGTCCAAATGCACTAGTTGGATGCAATCTCAAAAACGACAGTATGATCTCTGTTCGTTTATAAGGCAAACCACTCAATATCACGGTAATCAAAGTCTATGCCCTGACCAGTAAGGCTGAAGAAGCTGGAGTTGAACGGTTCTGTGAAGACCTACAAGTCCTCTTAGAACTAACACCCAAGAAACATGTCCTTTTCATGATAGAGGTCTGGAATGCAAGAGTAGGAAATCAAGAAACACCTGGGGTAACAGGCATATTTGGCCTTGGAATACAGAATGAAGCAGGGAAAAGGCTAATAGAGTTTTGCCAAGAGAACGCACTGATCATAGCAAACACCCTCTTCCAACAACACAAGAGAAGACTCTACACATGGACATCACCAGATGGTCAAAACCAAAATCAGATTGATTATATTCTTTGCAGCCAAAGATGGAGAAGCTCTATACAATCAGCAAAAACAAGACCAGGAGCTGACTGTGGCTCATATCATGAACTCCTTAATGCCAAATTCAGACTGAAATTGAAGACAGTAAGGAAAACCACTAGACCATTCAGGTATGACCTAAATCAAATCCCTGATGATTATACAGTGGAAGTGAGAAATAGATTTAAGGGACTAGATCTGATAGATAGAGTGCCTGATGAACTATGGACAGAGGTTCGTGACATTGTACAGGAGACAGGGATCAAGACCATCCCTATGGAAAAGAAATGCAAAAAAGCAAAATGGCTGTCTGGGGAGGCCTTAGAAATAGCTAGAAAAGAAGAGAAGCAAAATACAAAGGAAAAAAGGAAAGATATAAGCATCTGAATGCAGAGTTCCAAAAGAATAGCAAGGAGAGATAAGAAAGCTTTCCTCACTGATCAATGCAAGAAATAGAGAAAAAACAATACAATGGGAAAGATTAGAGATCTTTTCAAGAAAATTAGAGATACCAAGGGAACATTTCATGCAAAGATGGGCGTGATAAAGGACAGAAATGATATGGATCTAACAGAAGCAGAAGATATTAAGAAAAAGTGGCAAGAATACACAGAAGAATTGTACAAAAAAAATCTTCACAACCCACATAATCACGGTGGTGTGGTCACTCACCAAGGCCAGACATCCTGGAAAGTGAAGTCAAGTGGGCCTTAGAAAACATCACTACAAACAAAACTAGTGGAGGTGATGGAATTCCAGTTGTGCTATTTTAAATCCTGAAAGATGATGCTGTGAAAGTGCTGTACTCAATATGCCAGCAAATTTGGAAAACTCAGCAGTGGCCACAGGACTGGAAAAGGTCAGTTTTCGTTCCAATCCCAAAGAAAGGCAATGCCAAAGAATGCTCAAACTACCGCACAGTTGCACTCATCTCACACGCTAGTAAAATAATGCTCAAAATTCTCCAAGCCAGGCTTCAGCAATATGTGAACCGTGAACTTCCAGATGTTCAAACTGGTTTTAGAAAAGGCAGAGGAACCAGAGATCAAAGTGCCAACATCCGCTGGATCGTGGAAAAAGCAAGAGAGTTCCAGAAAAACATCTATTTCTGCTTTATTGACTATGCCAAACCTTTGACTGTGTGGATCACAATAAACTGTGGAAAATTCTGAAAGAGATGGGAATACCAGATGACCTGACCTGCCTCTTGAGAAACCTATATGCAGGTCAGGAAGCAACAGTTAGAACTGGCCATGGAACAACAGACTGGTTCCAAATAGGAAAAGGAGTACATCAAGGCTGTTTATTGTCACCCTACTTATTGAACTTATAAGCAGAGTACATCATAAAGAATTCTGGGACGGAAGAAGCACAAGCTGGAATCAAGATTGCCAGGAGAAATATCAATAACCTCAGTTACACAGATGACACCACCCTTATGGCAGAAAGTGAAGAGGAACTAAAAACCTCTTGATGAAAGTGAAAGAGAAGAGTGCAAAATTTGGCTTAAACGTCAACATTCAGAAAACTAAGATCATGGCATCTGGTCCCATCACTTCATGGGAAATAGATGGGGAAACAGTGGAAACAGTGTCAGACTTTATGTTTGGGGGCTCCAAAATCACTGCAGGTGGTGACTGCAGCCATGAAAGTAAAAGACGCTTACTCCTTGGAAAGAAAGTTATGACCAACCTAGATAGCATATTGAAACGCAGAGACATTACTTTGCCAACAAAGGTCCGTCTAGTCCAGGCTATGGTTTTTCCAGTGGTCATGTATGGATGTGAGAGTTGGACTGTGAAGAAAGCTGAGCACCGAATAATGATGCTTTGAACTGTGTTGTTGGACAAGACTCTTGAGAGTCCCTTGGACTGCAAGCAGATCCAACCAGTCCATTCTAAAAGAAATCAGTCCTGGATGTTCTTTGGAAGGACTAATGCTAAAGCTGAAACTCCAGTATTTTGGCCACCTCATGTGAAGAGTTGACTCATTGGAAAAAACTCTGATGCTGGGAGGGATCGGGGCAGGAGGAGAAGGGGATGGCAGAGGATGAGATGGCTGGATGGCATCACCAACTCGATGAACATGAGTTTGGGTAAACTCCAGGAGTTCGTGATAGATGGTGAGGTCTGGCGTGCTGCAATTCATGGGGTCGCATAGAGTCAGCCATGACTGAGCGACTGAAGTGAACTGAACTGAATAGCCATACTTACAGCATACTCCAAGGATGAGATAAAAAATAAGAAATTGTAATTGTTTAGGAAGACAGGTTCTACCCAGATAAATTTTTCAGCCATTAAAATATGCCAACTGACACATGTTTTTTTAGTGGAAAAATGAGATTTTTTTAGATTTAAAATTGCTTTGTCAAACATAGGATAGATTAAAACTCACACTTAAGTATTATATTAGTTGGTTTGAAATTATAGAATAATAAAACCACAGTCTGGGTGGTTTATAAACAACAGAAATTTATTTCTCATAGTTGTGCAGGATGGAAGTCCAAGTTTAGGGTGTCAGTATGGTCGGATTTGGGTAATGGCCCTCTTTCTTATGGCAAACTGCTGCCTTTTAATTGTGTCTTCACATGGTGGTAGGGACTAAGGAGTCTTGGAGTCTCTTTTTAAAGAACATTAATATCATTGTGATTTTTTTGGTGCCACTTGTTAACATGAATCAGCCATAGGTAAACATGTGTCCCCTTCTTCCTGGATCCCCTTCTCATCTCTCTCCCCATCCTATCTCTCCAGGTTGTCACAGAGCACACTGGCTTTGCATTTCCTGTGTCATACTTCAAACTCCCACAGGCTATCTACTTTATATATAGTTCATAAGGGCTCTGCTCTCATGACCTAATCACCTCTGAAATGCCTCACCTGGATTTCAACATATGAATTTTGGGGCTCCACAAACATTCAGGCCATAACAAGTCTGTATGCATACACTTTATACTTGGTATCTTCATATTAAAAGAAGACTTTGAGGACTTCCTTGGTCTTCCAGTTGTTAAGAGTCTGCCTGCCTATGTAGGAGACACAGGTTCAGTCCCTGGTCTGGGAAGATCCCACAATGCCTCAGGGCAAACTAAGGCCATGCACCACAACTAGAGAGTTGGTACACTGCAATGAAAGACCCTGCATGACATAATGAAGATCTCACATGCTGTAATTAAGACCACATGCAGCCAAATAAATAAATATTTAAAAATTAAAAAAAAATAAAATAGTACTTTGACCTGAGAATGGAGAAAGAAGGTAGCATTATTTTGATTGCATACTCATTTTATATAGGAAAAATAGCTTATTTATTGGAATAAATTAAGTAGGGAAACTGATAGCCAAATAAATAAATGTTCCAGAATGTGCTCCCTGGAAACCAAATCTGAGATGGGAAATTGGGTGCTGATCTATTGTGGAGTCCTCTTGGGAGATACCTATAAAGAAGTGAGGAAGGCAGAATTGAGCAAAGGGAAAAGCTGACATCAATTTACAGCTGAGGCCTCAGGTAAGCTGACAGACAGTTTCGGGTCAGAGACACTACTTCAGCTTTCTCAGATAGAGGTAAGGTGGCTGGAACTCTGTATCTCTTTCTTAGCCAGCCATTAGCCATGGACAACCCCTAGGAGGAAACAGGAATGCAGGTTGAGGCAACTGTTTTAGGCAAGGATAATGTCCATTGAGGGACTGAGCCGTCAGCCATTAGGCATCTGATAAATCCACCCTCTTCCTTCCCCCTTACAGTAGGTATATCAGCCAAGAAGATACAGGTGGTGCACAACATTACCCAATCTTTTTACACTGCTCAAAACTACTTGTCCCTCATGGTAAGTTTGCCCCATTTAGAATAGTTTGCTTAGAAATTCATTTGGTCTCATTAGTTTTTTTTTCTCCTGGGAAACCTTGTAAGAGAAGGGTCAGAAGGACAAATGACAGTCCTGCTGCTGCTCTTTCTTGATCTTGAGACTACAAACGAGACATACAATCCTCCTCAGTGACATATGCTAGATACCTTTCACTCTCCGCTAGCACCTGTGCTAGCCTAAATAGCTCACCTGGTGGACTGATGGAGACTTTCATCCCTGAACCTTGGGTTAGCACGTTGAAAGGCAGAGAGATCTAATGCCACTCCAACTCCGCTTCAAGAAAAGGCACCTTGTCCAAAGGTGAGTGTGGTAAGCCAGCAGTTCCTAGCTGTTGGCTCCTCATGCCTCCTTTTGTTTTTGAATAGAAATCATGTACTTCTAGGGTGGCTGCAGACAGTGACAGAACCTTGTACAATTCTTGAACCTGAACCAGATTTCAGACCCCAAACTCACTGACTGAAGAGATGGTTGGGTCCTTGGAAAGTGGAACTCTTCTAAAGGAGCAAGCTGTTTTACTGACAGCACTGTGGCAGGTCTGTATCATGGTCTGAGGGGTCCCCCTACACAATCCTACCTTCTCCCTTTTACTTTCACTAGTGTTGTCTCCAATAACATCTTTGATACTCCTATGTATTGGTATCACCTTACAGAGGGACCCAACCCAACTGTAACAGTGGTAACAGAAAAGGTGTAAGAAAGCAGGCATTGAAATATGGTTTGAGGACTGAATCACACCATCCTGGGATGTGATGGAGGAGAATCCCTAGCACTAGATGAAGGACAAATTGCTAAAAGTTCACCAGTTTTTCAGTAAGATGAAATGCCCTGGCAGATGCAATGTTTTAAATATTTGAAGCAAAAATGCATACAAAGACAATGAAGTTGGCAAGATACACTGATGCCTTAGAGAGGGATAATGACAAGATAAAAGCAGTTAGTAAGCAGTGTGAAAACTAAGTGTGACATCCAGAGGAGCTCTTTGGTAGCTTACAAAGAGGCCTTTATACCTGCAAAGAGAGACAAGATAAAGCGGAAGACCAAGTAGATCCTGGACATCAACTGTGGACTATGACAAGCTCAACTGAGTAGCAGTCCAGATTACAGCTGCTGTGTTGGCCATGGTATCATCAGTATTCCAGAAGGGAAAAATATCAAGATCAATATTAGTCTGTTCTTGCATGGATGCATCATATGCCACAGGAAATACCTATAGGATTGCTTCTTGTCTGTTTGTGGTGGTCCACTCTCATTCATGTTTTTGTAGCTGCCTGGCTGGTGAACTAACTAAATGGGATTGTGATAAAGATGACCACTCCTGAACTGTTTAAGTCTTTCAGGGTGGTACCAATCTCTATCATTTCTCATGTGAAATAAGGTACTGTGTTTGATTTACTAGTTTGGTAGATGTACTGCAGTGATGGGGGGAGGGGAGATTAGCAGTGAGTGATACAGTTGTCAACCATCTACAATTGATGGTCCCTGTCATTGTGAGATGGGAATAAGAACGCTTTAAGAGGAGATCTGGGTGCAGCACCATAGTATCCACCAAAGTAATATGTGTAGCCCATCAAGATGTGTGCATGTATATGTTTGCATGTGTGTTTGTGTGTGTGCATATGCATGCTTTAAGAGAAGCTTTTTTCTTCCACCTGTGCAATCAAGGCAGCACAGCCTTCTGAGTAGTTCTGAATTTCTGATGTAGTTTAGATCACAGATCATGGCACAGGGAATGCTCTCCTGGGGTTTTGAGGGTGATGCTGTTCTCACTCTTCAGAGGTCATTCCACAAGGATTTGAATGCTGCCAGTTCTGCTTCATATCCCATCTTCCATTTTCACAACTCTAGTAGCTGAGTCCAAACTCTGGTTTTGTATTGGATCCTTGGTGTGGCTTACTTGGTTAATTTGCTTGTGTTATCCTCATTGGCTTGGAAACAACTGTATGAGGCATTAGGGTAAGAATGATTAGCCTTATTCTGCAGATGAAGAAAAGGGGGTTGAGAGGCTAAGTTATTTGCCTTAGGTCAAGTTTCAAAGCTTACTTTTAGGTCAATATTCCAAAGTGTGGTCTGGGGACGTCTGCATGAGAATTGCCTGGGCTTCTTGTAAAAGTGCATGATGTTAAAATCCTAAGCCTCATCTTCCATATACTAACTCCACAATTTTTGGTCTGGGGAATCTGAATTTATAACAAGCACCCTGACCGAATTATTCTTGTGTATATCAAAGTAGGAGAACAATCTGTTTATATAGTGTTGCTACTCAGAATTTTTCAAAATCTGAAAGATGATGCTGTGAAAGTGCTGCACTCAATATGCCAGCAAATTTGGAAAACTCAGCACTGGCCACAGCACTGGAAAAAGTCAGTTTTCATTCCAATCCCAAAGAAAGGCAATGCCAAAGAATGCTCAAACTACTGCATGATTGCACTCATCTCACTTGCTAGTAAAGTAATGCTCAAAATCCTCCAAGCCAGGCTTCAGCAATACGTGAACCGTGAAGTTCCAGATGTTCAAGCTGGTTTTAGAAAAGGCAGAGGAACCAGAGATCAAAGTGTCAACATCCACTGGATCATGAAAAAGCAAGAGAGTTCCAGAAAAACATCTATTTCTGCTTTATTGACTATGCCAAAGCCCTTGGCTGTGTGGGTCACAATAAACTGTGGAAAATTCTGAAAGAGATGGGAATACCAGACCACCTGACCTGCCTCTTGAGAAACCTATATGCGCATCAGGAAGCAACAGTTAGAACTGGCCATGGAACAACAGACTGGTTCCAAATAGGAAAAGGAGTACATCAAGGCTGTATATTGTCACCCTGCTTATTTAACTTCTATGCAGAGTACATCATGAGAAACATTGGGCTGGATGAAGCACAAGCTGAAATCAAGATTGCCAGGGGAAATATCAATAACCTCAGATATGCAGATGACACCACCCTTATGGCAGAAATTGAGCGGAACTAAAAAGCCTCTTGATGAAAGTGAAAGAGGAGAGTGAAAAAGTTGGTTTAAAGCTCAACATTAAAAAAACTAAGATCATGGCATCTGGTCCCATCACTTCATGGGAATTAGATGGGGTAACAGTGTCAGACTTTATGTTTGGGGGCTCCAAAATCACTGCAGGTGGTGACTGCAGCCATGAAATGAAAAGACACTTACTCCTTGGAAGGAAAGTTATGACCAACTTAGACAGCATATTTAAAAGCAGAGACATTACTTTACCAACAAAGATCCACCTAGTCAAGGCTATGGTTTTTCCAGTGGTCATGTATGGATGTAAGAGTTGGACTGTGAAGAAAGCTGAGTGCTGAAGAATTGATGCTTTTGAACTGTGGTGTTGGAGAAGACTTTTGAGAGTCCCTTGGACTGCAAGGAGGTCCAACCAGTCCATTCTAAAGGAGATCAGTCCTGGGTGTTCATTGGTAGGACAGATGTTGAAGCTGAAACTCCAATACTTTGGCTACCTGATGCGAACAGCTGACTCATTTGAAAAGACCCTGATGCTGAGAAAGATTGAGGGCAGGAGGAGAAGGGGACAACAGAGGATGAGATGGTTGCATGGCATCACTGACTCAATGGACAAGGGTTTGGGTGGACTCCGGGAACTGGTGATGGACAGAGAGGCCTGGCATGCTGCAGTCCATAGGGTTGCAAAGAGTTGGCCACGACTGAGTGACTGAACTGAACTCACAATTTTTAGGTAATAACTGATAGCATGTTAGAAATGCTGAATCTCAGCCCTCCTCTCAGCCCTCACCTCAGAATTACTGAATTAGATTTTTATTTTTACAAGATATCTCCTAGTTATTCTTATGCAAACCAAAGTTAGAGACCACTGTTCTATGGCAGCCATTCTCCTACTTTAGCATGCGGTCAGATCCCCTGGGAGGTCTTGTTAACCGTTTGTGGGATCCCACCCCCAGAGTTTCTGGAGTTTGGCTAGAGAATCTGCATTTCTAACAAGTTCCCAGGTGATCCTGAAGCTGTTGGGACAGGGACTGCACTTGAAGGATGCTGCTCTAACATGTGGTTTTCAAATATTCATGTTCATTAGAATCACTCAGGGAGTTTAAAAAAGTACCTAGATACCCAGACCACTCCTGATGAATCAGCACACCTTGGGGGTGGGGCCCAGGCAGACAGAGTTTGAAACCTCCTAGGTGATTCTAATATTCAACAAGATTGACAATGTCTTCTTTTTAGGAATCAGGGTTTCATTCTATGACCTCGTGCATTCAGCTATTCCATACTGCATCTCTGCAATACAAGGAATCTGTGTAACCACCTCAGAATAAAAAATATTAATTCATTTATCAATAAGTACAGAACCCCAGTATGGAGGCTTTTTTGTCTCCTTTGACTAAAATATTAGGTAGAAGGCTATCTTTCTAATAGATCTCTTTGCTTTCTTTCTGGTTTGTTATCTGAGTGCATAATTTCCAACCTATGACTTGAACAAGCTGTCAAGTCAATAGTTGTTGTTCCTTACTTTTTATTCTTGTCTTTTCTGTGACTATCTTCATTCCCTCCTCAACCTGTTTGATTGCTTAAGTGAGAGGTGTAGGTGTGCATTGAATATAATCCAGCCCCTGCCCTCTCACCCCACTGCTAACCTCACCGTTCACTCTTAAAGTTCATATTCAATGGGCCTCAAATTATAATTCCAAATTATTTGAAGAATTTCAAGTAACAATTGTCTTTAGATTTTGATTGAATCTACTAGTGAGTATACTTTTTTATATTGATTCATGTAAGTGTGTATCTATAGTTCCTTTGTAGTATATTTTTATTCTTCCCAAGGGGTTCTCAGATTTTTATGGGAAGAAATGACTTTCCTCAGAAGCTGTAAGATCACAGGAGAGTATGCCTGTGTGTGTCAGGGTGTGGGGATAGAAGAATGGAGGAGAAGTGGGGTGTATATTAGGGGTCTGGATGCAAGAGGCAATAAGGGGACAGGTGGAAAGGCTGCTGATTCCAGGGTCAAAGTGGGGACAGGGAGAAGATACCTCTGCAGTTGCTGTCCAATAGCCAGGGATTCTTGAAAACCCAAGTAAAGAAGGTGTCACCACTTGTTGGCAGAGCTACCAGTAACAATTTGAGATCTACTGGAGTTCTAGTAGTTGAAACCTTGACTTCCAGACTCTAGTCTGTGACTTTATTTACTTAGTGGAAATCATCATGTGACTCCAAAGTCCGACTCCATATTTGGAAATCTTTTTGTATGTGTGTGAAACTGGAGAATTAACTTTCTTTTTCAAGACTTAGGAAAAGACTGAGCAGGTTATCATGAGATTCTTCCTGAGCATAATGGCCACCATGGCAGAGCTGCTAAGATTTAATTTTTATTAAGATAGGAGGGCTGTGTCAAAGCTGGGCATCTGTACCTTCTTCACTCATTCAAAGGATCTGGAGAATTACAGCATTATTATCACTGTGTAATCAATGCCATTATCTTTCCCAAGTGTGTTTTAATGGATGCAGTGGATTCTGGAAATACTGCTTAATGTTAACATGTCCTATATTCCAGCTAGTAGAGAGAAAACAAAGACTAGATGTCTTTTGCTGTGATATCTGGTCTTTGCATCTATAACTCGATTACTGGTGGCCACTGTGGTCCTTTCAGAAAAAGCCAAGATTGGATTAAAATGCAAGACTAGGCTTAGAATTAAAATCCCTTTGAATTACACTATTGATTTCAGAAACATGATTACAAATATGATTATCTAGTAAATCATTTCTGGTTTCAGTATGTGCTACATGAAAGCCAGATGTGTATACTCATGCAAAAATCTCGAGAGACTGATTTGTTGTGGCAGCTCAAATGTTTACAGCTTGCACTCTGTACTTGAGTGGGTTTTCTTTGGAAAGAATTGACTCAGTGCATTTGAACACATTTTTGTTTGTGATTGGTTATGTAGTAGAGATTTCAAGCTCAATTTGGTTAAGAATCTGGCTCTTTGAATGATTTCTCTATTCTGCCATTTAACTACAACTTGCTTGCTATCCTCCATGTACCCTCCCACTTACCTCTTTAATCATTCTTACTAATAAATTCTTGAAGGTTTTAGGAAAATATCAGACTTTTGTTGAGCTTTACTTATAACTTTTCATTTTCCAGTTTCCTCAGCAGTAAAACTAGATTGGTAAGAATGGATGTATATCAATGTGGCTGATAAAGCTCTATAAATTGAGTTAAAATCCAATGCAAAGTCCAAAAATAGCAATCCTTCAAAAATATCAAAATATACTGACATTTTCTGTTCCCTATAATACCAAACTGTGATTTCCTGCAGGATAGGGTCCATGTTTTCTGTATCTTTGGTACCTACCATGGCACTGAATAAACAATTTGCACAAAAGATACTCTGCATAAGCAAATGAACTCATCTGTGTAACCTGACCTAAGTCAATCAATCAGTCAAACAGTTGTTAGGGTTTCTTGGTAAATACTGGAAGTTTGCTGCTACAAGCCATGAAAGACATGAATTTGTGGCCTCCGGAGGAGAGGGATTTGATCCAGGGCCAGGGACAAGGCTTGATTGCTCAGAGGTTTTTGTGTAATAAAGTTTTATTAAAGTATAAAAGAGATAGAGAAAGATTCTGACATAGACATGAGAAGGGGACAGAAAGACTGCCCCCTTGCTAGTTTTTAGCAAGGAATTATATACCTATTAGGGGCTTCCCAGATACTTCCTGACCTGCTTCCTGAGAAATCTGTATGCAGGTCAAGAAGCAACAGTTAGAACTGGCCATGGAACAACAGACTGGTTCCAAATAGGAAAAGGAGTACGTCAAGGCTGTATATTGTCACCCTGCTTATTTAACTTACATGCAGAGTACATCATGCAAAATGCCAGGCTGGATGAATCACAAGCTGGAATCAAGATTGCTAGCAGAAATATCGATAACCTCAGATATGCAGATGACACCACCCTTATGGCAGAAAGTGAAGAAGAACTAAAGAGCCTCTTGATGAGTGTGAAAGAGGAAAGTGAAAAAGCTGGCTTAAAGGTCAACATTCAGAAAACGAAGATCATGGCAACCGGTCCCATCACTTCATGGCAAATAGATGGTAAAATAATGGAAACAGTGATAGACTTTATTTTGTTGGGTTCCAAAATCACTGCAGATGGTGACTGCAGTCATGAAATTAAAAGACACTTGCTTATTGGAAGAAAAGGTATGACTAACCTAGACAGCATATTAAAAAGCAGAGACATTACTTTACCTGAAAAGGCCCGTCTAGTCAAAGCTATGGTTTTTCCAGTAGTCATGTATGGATGTGAGAGTTGGACTATAAAGAATGCTGAGTGTCAAAGAATTGATGCTTTTGAACTGTGGTGTTGGAGAAGACTCTCCTTGGACTGCAAGGAGATCCAACCAGTCCATCCTAAAGGAAATCAGTCCTAAGTGTTCACTGGAAGGACTGATGCTGAAGCTGAAGCTATAATACTTTGGCCACCTGATGTGAAGAACTGACTCATTGGAAAATACCTTGATGCTGGGAAAGACTGAAGGCAGAAGGAGAAGGGGATGACAGAGGATGAGATGGTTGGATGGCATCACTGACTCGATGGACCTGAGTTTGAGTAAGCTCCGGGAGTTAGTAATGGACAGGGAGGCCTGGTGTGCTACAGTCCATGGGGTCGCAAAGAGTCGGCCACGACTGAGCGACTGAACTGAACTGAACTGATAGCTCACTTGGTAAAGAATCAGCCTGCAATGTGGGAGATTTGGGTTCAATCTCTCATTTGGGAAGATCCCCTGGAGAAGGGAAAGGCTACCCACTCCAATATTCTGGCCTGGAGAATTCCATGGACTGTATGGTCCATGGGGTTGCCAAGAGTTGGACTCCACTGAGCGACTTTAACTTTTCACCTACACCTATTAGCAAGCTGCTTATTAGAGAAAGGAAACACCTCAAAACTGAGAGAGTTGCACCAGGCCCCTCACCCACAACATGAATTTTAAGATAGCTTTGGCACAAGGTGAGTCATCCCAGGCCATAAAACAATTGACATGAATTTTGAACAAAGGCAGATTTCCAAGCAAATACAGAGTTCATTAACATAGCTTAAAGAAGACATTTCCATAAGAAAAATTCAGTGGTTGGCTCAAGATTTGAGATAAAGTTAAGTTCTGGAAGAACCAGGTGTCGCCATGACAACACAGGATTAGAAGAAAAATGAAAAAAAAAAGTCTGCCACTTGCAGTTTTATTTCCTCCTGTCACTTGAGGACCTCTAGCCTCCCTACCAAGGCTATTAACACTCTCAATATGAGTAGCTTCATAAAATGAAACGTGCAAGGGAGCTATGTATCTTCTCCCCTATAACCTTGATACCAGGTGATATGTTATAATTGAAAGCAAGTGTTAGCTCACACTCTAGCATACTTGCAAACATTTATTAATGAGCAGGCACAAACACAGTTGCACGACATATTTCCGTGACCGGTCCCCACTCTATTTCCTTAGGGCCTCTAGGCACTTAGTCAAAGCACTTCACATGGAAGAAAGACTTCTTTCTGAGGCAAAGATACTATTATGAAGACATAGTTGGCTACCACATTCACAGGCTCAGGTGACAGAATTCCATATTTAATGTCAGTGTGTGCATGCTAAGTCACTTCAGTCATGTCTGACTCTTGCAACCCCATGGATTGTAGCCCTCCAGGCTCCTCTGTCCACGGGATTCTACAGGCAAGAATACTGGAGTGGGTTGCCATACCCTTCTTCAGGGTGTCTTCCTGAAACAGGAACTGAACCTGCATCTCTTATACCTCCTGCATTGGCAGCTGGGTTCTTTGACACTAATCCCACCTGGGAAGCCCACAGATCCAAAAGCACAGTGTTCTGGATCTCAGGTGTTACTTCAAATGTATAAGGCTGCTGGTCTTGACAGAATGTTCTATCTCATTCAGGAAAGACATGATGTAAATCTTCTAGCCAAACACATATCCTCATGCTAACTAATCAAGCCTTCAATACATATTTCAGTCCAGTTCAGTTCAGTTGCTCAGTCCTGTCTGATTCTTTGTGACCCCATGAATAGCAGCACGCCAGGCCTCCCTGTCCATCACCAATACCCGGAGTTCACTCAAACTCATGTCCATCGAGTCAGTGATGCCATCCAGCCAATCATCCTCTGTTGTCCCCTTCTCCTCCTGCCCCAATCCCTCCCAGCATCAGGGACTTTTCCAATGAGTCAACTCTTCGCATGAGGTGGCCAAAGTACTGGAGTTTCAGCTTTAGCATCAGTCCTTCCAATGAACACCCAGGACTGATCTCCTTTAGGATGGACTGGTAGAATCTCCTTGCAGTCCAAAGGACTCTCAAGACTTTTCTCCAACACCACAGTTCAAAAGCATCAATTCTTTGGCCCTCAGCTTTCTTCACAGTCCAACTCTCACATCCATACAGGACTACTGGAAAAACCATAGCCTTGCCTAGATGGACCTTTGTGGGCAAAGTAATGTCTCTGCTTTTCAATATGCTATCTAGGTTGGTCATAACTTTCCTTCCAAGGAGTAAGCGTCTTTTAATTTCATGGCTGCAGTCACCATCTGCAGTGATTTTGGAGCCCCCAAAAATAAAGTCTGACACTGTTTCCACCGTTTCCCCTTCTATTTCCCATGAAGTGATGGGACTAGATGCCATGATCTTCGTTTTCTGAATGTTGAGCTTTAAGCCCACTTTTGCACTCTCCTCTTTCACTTTCGTCAAGAGGCTTTTTAGTTCCTCTTCACTTTCTGCCATAAGGGTGGTGTCATCTGCATATATGAGGTTATTGGTATTTCTCCTGGCAATCTTGATTCCAGCTTGTGCTTCTTCCAGCCCAGCGTTTCTCATGATGTACTCTGCATATAAGTTAAATAAGCAGGATGACCATATACAGCCTTGACGTACTCCTTTTCCTATTTGGAACCAGTCTGTTGTTCCATGGCCAGTTCTAACTGTTGCTTCCTGATGTGCATATAGGTTTCTCAAGAGGCAGGTCAGGTGGTCTGGTATTCCCTTCTCTTTCAGAATTTTCCACAGTTTATTGTGACCCACACAGCCAAAGGCTTTGGCATAGTCAATAAAGCAGAAGCAGATGTTTTTCTGGAACTCTCTTGCTTTTTCCATGATCCAGCGGATGTTTGCAATTTGATCTCTGGTGCCTCTGCCTTTTCTAAAACCAGCTTGAACATCTGGAAGTTCACTGTTCACGTATTACTGAAGCCTGGCTTGGAGAATTTGAACATTACTAGCCTGTGAGATGAGTGCAATTGTGTGGTAGTTTGAGCATTCTTTGGCATTGCCTTTCTTTGGGATTGGAATGAAAACTGACCATTTTGAGTCCTGCGCCCATTGCTGAGTTTTCCAAATTTGCTGGCATACTGAGTGCAGCATTTCACAGCATCATCTTTCAGGATTTGAAATAGCTCAACTGGAATTCCATCACCTCCACTAGCTTTGTTCATAGTGATGCTTCCTAAGGTCCACTTGACTTCACATTCCAAAATTTCTGGCTCTAGGTGAGTGATCACCCCATCGTGATTATCTGGGTTGTAAAGCTCTTTTTTTGTACAGTTCTTCTGTGTATTCTTGCCACCTCTTCTTAATATCTTCTGCTTCTGTTAGGTCCATACCATTTCTGTCCTTTATCGAGCCCATCTATGCATGAAATGTTCCCTTGATATCTCTAATTTTCTTGAAGCAATCTCTAGTCTTTCCCATTCTATTGCTTTCCTCTATTTCTTTGCATTGATCATTGAGGAAGGCTTTTTTTTTTATCTCTCCTTGATATTCTTTGGAACTCTGCATTCAGATGTTTATATCTTTCCTTTTCTCCTTTGTATTTCACTTCTATTCTTTTCTAGCTATTTCTAAGACTTCCCCAGACAGCCATTTTGATTTTTTGCATTTCTTTTCCATGGAGATGATCTTGATCCAGGTCTCTTATACAGTGTCATGAACCTCAATCCATAGTTCATCAGGCACTCTGTCTATCAGATCTAGTCCCTTAAATCTATTTCTCACTTCCACTGTATAATCATCAGGGATTTGATTTAGGTCATACCTGAATGGTCTAGTGGTTTTTCCTTACTGTCTTCAATTTCAGTCTGAATTTGGCAATAAGGAGTTCATGATCAGAGCCACAGTCAGTTTCTGGTCTTGTTTTTGCTGACTGTATAGAGCTTCTCCATCTTTGGCTGCAAAGAATATAATTAATCTGATTTCAGTGTTGACCATCTGGTGATGTCCATGTGTAAAGTCTTCTCTTGTGTTGTTGGAAGAGGGTGTTTGCTATGACCAGTGCATTCTCTTGGCAAAACTCTATTAGCCTTTGTCCTGCTTCATTCCGTACTCCAAGGCCAAATATGCCTGTTACCCCAGGTGTTTCTTGACTTCCTACTTTTGCATTCCAGTTCCATATAATGAAAAAGACAGCTTTTGGGGGGTGTTAGTTCTAAAAGGTCTTGTAGGTCTTCATAGAACCGTTCAACTTCAGCTTCTTCAGTGTTACTAGTTGGGGCATAGGCTTGGATTACTGTGATATTAAATGGTTTGCCTTGGAAAGGAACAGAGATCATTCTGTCGTTTTTGCAATTGCATCCAAGTAATACATTTTGGACTTGTTTGTTGACCATGATGGCTACTCCATTTCTTCTGGGGATTCCTGCCCACAATAGTAGATATAATTGTCATCTGATTCAGACAGATGGTACAGATTTGTATACCTGTATTTGGATCATTTATAATTGTTCCACAGTGAGTGAGGACCTCTGAAATAGGGCATTCAGGTGCTTAGTAATTCTGGAGTATGTGTTTCTAAGTAGGGCACTTAAACTTTGCAGAAAAAAGTTTGCTAACTTCTGATACTGATTATAGTGCAGCAATAAAGAGACTTGTACCTCAGTTTCCTCATATGTCAATGGGGATATAATATTACCTATCTCTTAGAGTGCTATGATGATTAAATCATTGGTGCATGTAGAAAGAATTGGAGCATGTCTGAAATATTAATAGTTTTCATTAAATGTTATTGTTAGATGAAAGCACATGAACAAACTTTACTTAATATACTTGATTCACAGCTCTCTGAGAGACTCCTCTTTCTATTTGTCTTCTGCTTGTCCTTTTTCTTCCTCTTCATTTCTCCAGGGCTTCCCTTGTGGCTCAGCAGGTAAAGAATCAGCCTGCAATGCAGGAGACCTGGGTTCGATCCCAGGGTTGGGAAGATCCCCTGGAGAAGGGAAAGGCTACCCACTCCAGTATTCTGGCCTAGAGAATTCCATGGACTATACAGTCCGTGGAGTCAGAAAGAATTGGACACGACTGAGCAACTTTCACTTTCACTTTCATTTCTCAACTTTCACTTTTCACTTTCATTTCTCCAGGGAGAGAGTCTTGATTCTACTCATGATGACTTCCAATCTCCGTGAGGCTGATATGTCTTCTCCATGAAGAGATCCATGAGTGCCATTCAAAGTCTCTCTGTCTCTTCCAAAACTGTATTGTAAAAACATCTACTTTTATCTTGCCCTCTTCCTCATTTTACTCTATTGAAATATAGCTTTTATTGAAATATAATTGACAAATAAAAATTGTCTATATTTAAGGCATACAGTGTGATGTTTTGATATGCACATCATTGTGAAATGAGTAGCACAATCAAGCTAGTAAACATTATTCAGCTCACATAGTTATCATTTCTTTCTATAGCGAGAATACTTAAAAGTTCAACTCTCTTAACATTGTTATATCAGTGAATGAACATGTCGCCTTTTTTGTCATGTTTGTAGAGAAGTGTTTAAAAGCACATGTGAAAAAGATGGTTGTTAAAAAAATTAACTTTCAACAAATTTCAAGTATATATCAATATTATTAACTAGGGGGCTTCCCAGGTGGCTCAGTGGTAAAAGAATCTACCTGCCAATTGAGGAGTCACGAGTTCCATCCCTGGGTTGGGAGGATCCCCTGGAGGAGGAAAGGGCAACCCACTCCAGTATTCTTGGCTGGAGAATCCCATGGACAGAAAAAACTGGTGGGCTATAGTCCATGGAGTCACACAGAGTCAGATACGACTGAGCCACTGAACAATGACTTGCAGCCACCACCCAGATGG
The DNA here is from genome assembly GCF_016772045.2 of Ovis aries. NCBI lineage: Eukaryota > Metazoa > Chordata > Mammalia > Artiodactyla > Bovidae > Ovis > Ovis aries. The sequence goes on along the minus strand of NC_056080.1, from coordinate 94,372,532 downwards.
GGATGAGAGACATTCCCAGAAGGCCAGCAGACCCCCAGGTGCTCTTGCAGCCACACTTTGGACTGGCTATCAGGAGTTGAAACTCGACCTGGGCATTGACATGCCAAATTCTTCATCTCATTCAGCTGAATCTACCTTTCTGGACTGGGCTTCATCGGTGGAGATGCGGGTTTGATCCCAGGGTGGGGAAGATCCCCTGGAGGAGGGCATGGCAACCCACTCCAGTATTCTTGCCTGGAGAATCCCATGGACAGAGGAGCCTGGCAGGCTACAGCAAAGAGTCGGACATGACTGAGCATGCTTAACTATAGTCGTAATACCATACATTAGGTCTAGAGAACTTATTTTTCTTGTAATTGAAACTGAATACTTTGACCAACATCTCCCACTTTCTTTTCCCCTCAGGTCCCTGCAACCACCATTCTTCTCTCTGCTTCTGTGAGTTTGACTCTTTTAGATGGAAGTCAGATCATGCAGTGTTTGTCTTTCAGAGTCTGGCTTATCTCAGTTAGCATAATGTCTATTTGCTCTTTCTTTTCCTTTTGCCCCGGGGTGATTTATAACTTAGTGCCTGTCTTGATGGGATAAGTCAGTAGCACAGACAGAACTTTGATCTGTAGTAAATTAGAAATGTGTTAGAAGTCATGATGTTTTGCATTAGTGTCTGGGTGTCTAGAGATTGTAAGTGTGTTTGGAGGGGGATGGATTGGGTGGGATTTGTTGCACATAGTCTGACTTTGAAACTCCTCTTGATTGGGAATTCCAGGTTGCAGATGATGCGGTCCCATTTCTGGAGCTGGGACTCAAGCATGGTAGTCAAGTGAGAAATGATTGAAAACTTTCTCCAAGGATGATGGCCTTCCTAGATGAAAGGACAATGGATGAGCTAAGAGATGCTGCCAGTTTGATTTGTTCTGAACATCAATATGCTTGTGGGAGATTTGCTTGACTCGTCCCAAGTCATCAGACTTTATTACTATCCAGACCAGTGACTATAGTTCTATGGAAAGCTTGCAATTTTAACAGTCTTCATTCTCTAATTTCAACCAGTGCTTGAAAAATATTCGTGGCTCAGGGAGAGGTGCAGTTTTATCAAGGATTACAGGTTCTATATACCAGCTCTGAAAAAAAGTGGTTAGTCAGTGAAAGGCTGATACTGAGATGTGGAGCAGCCAAGGGGTGGGAGCTGAGCTGTTGGTATTTTTGTAGGGAAGAGAGGTTTTTGGAAGACCAGCCATATCTCAATGCATTGATAGATTTCATTTAAGCAGCATGTGCTCTGCTGACCCATGAGTTGTCAGGGCTCCCATTCTTTCCTGTTAGAGCAGCCAAAGGGCTGCTGACTAAGGGAAGCTGAGAAAAATGAACTGGCCTATTTATGCCTTCACATTGCCCCTCCCCCACAGCCTTATCAAAAGAGAATATCATTGCTAAAGATAATTACCCTGTTCTCGCCAACCTTGCAGTGTATTCCAGGTGAAAAATCACTTGCCTCTAGGTCACAGCCCTTTTTTTCCTTCTGGAGGCATTTATCCTCACTGAAGCCAGAGGAATTATGCTAAGAATAGTAATAGCCAGAAAAGAAAGGACCATTATAGCCTTTTCCAGGTGTGACCACTGGGTAGCATCTGGTCAAGAATAGACACAGGTGCAAAATTCTAGCCTATGCTGCATTCCTAATCTTTGTGCAAGGGACTTAGCTGAAAAATAGACAATGCTAATCTTAGGTGTTTAATCATTTTGAGGATCCGTTCATTCACAACTAGTACACTAAAAGGAAAGTCTAGGGACTTTAAGTCAGATGCTTATGTATTTTATTTTATATTCCACACACTTTATCTTCCAATTCTGATTGCATTTTCATAGGAGACTTGGAAGGAAATGCTGTTTTGCAGCTGCACACTCTGGTACTCTTAAGATGCACACTTTAAGCCTCTTTTGGCAGCTTCTCTTCCTCAGTAGGGTCTGCCCATATTTTATGACTACTTTTCTTTTCCTTATGCTCATTTGAAAAGTGAAAGTGAAAGTTGCTCAGTCATGTCTGACTCTGTGACCCCACAGAATATGCAGTCCATGGGATTCTCCAGGCCAGAATACTGGAGTGGGTAGCTTTTCCCTTCTCCAGGGGATCTTTCCAACTCAGGGATCCAACCCAGGTTTCCCGCATTGCAGGCAGATTCTTTAGTAGCTGAGCCACGAGGGAAGCCCAAGAATACTGTAGTGGGTAACCTATCCCTTCTCCAGCAGATCTTCCCTACCCAGGAATCGAAACTGGGTCTCCTGCATTGCAAGTAGATTCTTTACCAACTGAGCTATCAGGGAAGCCAGATATGCTCCCTTACCTTGCCACTAAATTGTATGTAGGGGTGAGAAGATCTGTGCTTCAAATGACAAATAATAGGGAATTTATTTTTTAGCTGAAATGTCATTCTCAGATAAATCTTTGGTTCTTTACCATAGCCATGTTGATTAGTTAACTATAGTGATCCATTTCCTCACTTATCTTTATTTTATAGCAAAAACAATATAATAGCAGTAAAAATTCTGAAAAGGAAAAACATTAACCTTCAATTCTTAATCCCATGGTTCCAAAACAACTTTTTTTTTTTTGCATATTCTCCTCTGAGTAATGCCCACAAGCACATGCATTTTTGCATAATTGTAAATCATTGTGTGCATGTAACTAACTGTGTATTCTGCTTTTTATGATATGCATTGTGTTTTAAACATTTGGCAAACTGTTAGTCATCATAGCTATATGTAACGACTGAAAATTCCATGGAATGGATGGGATATATTCCTGGTAGCTCAGACAATATACTTAGCTGTTCCCTAATTATTAATAGTTTTCTCTGCCCCTCTTTTCCCCTCGTCTCTCCTCTTCTTCCCTTCTTTTCTGCTTTTCATCTATCCACCTACTTCCTCCTCCTCCTCTCTTTTCCTCCTCCTTTCCCCCTTTACCTCATCTTCTTCTTCCTTATTCTTTCTGCTCTTCCTTGCCATTATAGATAAAATGAAAAACATCTCTGAATATACATATTATATATATTTATAGCAAGTCATATATACATGCATGACTGCAGAGAACATAGCCATCTTTTTTTTTTTTTTTTGTCTTTAGGGATGAATGCAATATTAGAGATTACTAGGAGAGAAAAAGAAATCTGAAGTTTATAACAGTCACTTAGGCACAGAAATAATAGGAATACATAAAATTTACTTTGGGCTTCCCTGGTTGCTCAGCTGGTAAACAACCCACCTGCAATGCGGGAGATCTGGGTTCAATCCCTGGGTTAGGAAGATCCCCTGGAGAAGGGAAAGGCTACCCACTCCAGTATTCCGGCCTAGAGAATTTCATGGATTTTATAGTCCATGGGGTCAGAAAGAGACTGAATGACTTTCACTTCACTTCAAAGTAAACAATGAATTATAATTATTGAATTATTTGTTATTTTACGTATTTCTTTAAAATGGCCATGATAAATAGAATATCACAACTGAAAACAAATTGTATTTAAAACACATTCACTCTCCAATGTATATGAGCAGTACTCTAAACTGTTGACAAATATAAATACTTTATAGAATACATTTTTAAAAGTGTATAAAAATACTTCCTCCTCCAGGGGTTCTTCTTGATCCAGGGACTGAACATGCATCTCCTGGATTCTGTATTTTAGATTCCACATATAAGTAATATCATATGGCATTTCTCTTTCTGAGCTACTTACTATGGTAATCTCTAGGTCAATCTACATTGCTGCAAATGGCATTATTTCATTCTTTTTATGGCTAAGTTCATGCTGCATCTCCTTTATCTATTTATCTGTTGATGGACATTTAGATTGTTTCCATGTCTTGGCTTTTGTAAACAGTGCTACTGTGAACATAGGGGTGCATATATCTTTTTGAATTATAGTTTTATCTGGGGATATACCCAGTATTGCTGGATCATATGGTAACTGTATTTTTAGTGTTTTGAGGAACCTCCATACTGTTTTCCATAGTAGCTGCACCAATTTACATTCCCACCAATGGTCTAAGGAGGTTTCCTTTTCTCCACACCTTGTCCAGCATTTATTATAAGTAGACTTTAAATGATGACTGGTCTGACTTGTGAGAAGTGATACCTTATTGTAGTTTTGATGTACATTTCTCTGATAATTAGCAATGGTGAACACCTTTCAATGTGCATGTTGGCTATGTGCATGCTTTCTTTGAAGAAATGTATATTTAGATTTTATGCCCAGTTTTTTGATTGGGTGGTTTGATTTTTTGTTATTGAATTCTATGTGCTGTTCATATTTTGGAAATTAATTCATTGTTGATTGTATCATTTGCCAATATTTTCTCCCAGTCTGTAGATTGTCTTTTCATTTTGTTTATGGTTTCCTTTGCTGTGTTTCACTCTTTTAGCTTTGAATTTTGAATTCTTCTTTGTAGTTTCTTTTGGTAGTTTTCAGAAAACCTTCAGGGGAGCTTTGACAAAGTATGTGGCATGGAATGAGCAATGGCTACATGCAATGTTAAGAGAAAGAAATAAACACAAAAATAAAACAACTATTTCTATTGAAGTTCCAGAGAAAGCTTCAAATGTTCACAACAAGAAGTAAACTTTTCCCTGATGATTTTCTTTTTTCTTTTCTCATTTCAAAATGGACTCACAGGTCCTACAGCAAGCAGCTTCTTCATTAGTAATACTCTCCCAAATTCCTTGTCTGTCATTAAATTCAGCAGAGCTTCTTACTCAAATATCATACCTTCTGTCTGTTACAACTTCAAAAGGAATTTGTAAGGGACATGTTATCCATTCACAGCATCAAACATCTATAAAGATCCTATAACCATAAGCATACTTCCTGATGGTTGGAAACTCCAAGGAGGAGAGTGGCTGTTGCTAGGATTATTTTTCTCTTACATTTGGCTACTTCTGCTTCCAATACACGTGACTCCTTTAACTGAATTTCTAAATAGGAAAGCTTTTAAAAATATACTTATCCTAATAAATGTTTTAGAAATCTAATGTTAATATTTCCAACTCTTAAATCATTATTATCCTTCTTATTCTTGACAGCATCATCCTTACAGTGAGATAACTAACACATCTATGAAACATTCAACTGATGATTTCTTTGACCATCCAATGGTTTTGAATTTGTAATATTTATGTGAAAAAGAGCTCTAGATAAGAGAGTGTTGATGTGTAATATTCATAAGTGTTTGAAATTCTCTTTAAAAGTTCTATTCTCTACATTTTCAGTCATAATTTAGGGTTATTCCTTTTAATCAGGTCAACCAAATATGTTTCCTATTGGTCTAGTTCTTCAGGTTAAGGCCATATCCTTATGAGAAAGCAAAATAGTCTTTTTGATTTTATATTTTCTGGAAAATCTACATCAGGAACACCTGAAGATTTTAATTACAAATGGGGTTTAAGAGCACTAAAATATTTTTCTCTAAAGCCAAAGTGATTTTGACTGTCTTTTCTTATGAAAACAATAATAGAAGCATCATTCAGTTCAGTTCAGTTCAGTCCTTCAGTCGTGCCTGACTTTTTGTGACCCCATGGACTGCATTATGCCAGGCTTCCCTGTCCATCACCAACTCCTGGAGCCTACTCAAACTCATGTCCATCAGGTTGGTGATGCCATCCAACCATCTCATTCTCTGTTGTCCCCTTTTCCTGCCTTAGATCTTTCCCAGCATCAGGGTCTTTTCTAAGGAGTCAATTCTTCACATCAGGTGGCCAGTTAATTCTCAGCAAATTGTGATTTCAACTCTGATTTCAAAATTTGTCATTATTAAAAAAAATCATCTAGCATTTTATTAACATGTCTTTATTAGCCTGTAGCCTGTCTTGCTGAGCACTGGCAAAATCTGTTGTCCCCAAGTCAAATACTGATTGCATTGCCTTTGACAAGTCTTTCTGGCTTGCATGCTAGGTGGTACCACCCTCTCAGATGACTGTTTAATGGACACTGTCTGGAGTGATTTTTTGAGGTGAACAGTGGTCATCTTCTCATACTCCACTGTATTTTTTTTGAGGGGCAGCTGGCCTCCTGCTCAGCCTAGAGGCTTCCATTTGTTCAGGGTACAGCAGCCTTGAAGTAGTAGTCTGAGTTGATGATCACTGGGCTGGTCCTAAGGAGCCTGTGGGACAGGCCTCAGTGGGGCAAACAGCACTAAAGAAAGACACTGAGAAGCAGCCACTCAGGTCTTTGGAGCTCATCTGGAGGTCCAGAGAGGCTCAAGAGAAAAAATAGAGACTTGCTGGAGCTGAAGTGGCAACTGATGCTCATTTCTAGCTCCTTACTCCCCGGTGCCATGATCTGGGCAGACATTTCACTACAGTTCCCGTTGTTACATGCTCCCCTGAGCTCTAAGAAGGTGATCAGAGGGGCTGAAGGAGAAAGGCCTTTCGTTTATGACTTCCCTCTTCAGTATTCTCCTTTTTTCCACCTGTCCTCTAGGCTTCCTATCACTTAGACCATTTAAAACACACAAGAGATCATTAACTTTTCCTAATGCTGTATTCCTAGCATAAATATTGGTGCTCAGAGAGGCTTTCTCTGACCAGTAAAAGCTAAAATGATCCACATTGTTTCCCTGATAACTCAAGTGTTTTTCCTACTCAGTGTAGCATATGAGCTTGTGCTCTGTAGTCAGACTGCCTGGGTATGATTTGCAGCTGCTCCTCTTGTAAGCTATTTGACCTTGAACTAATTGCCCAACATAGGTGTACAGCAGTTTTCTCCGCTGTAGAATGATAATCTACCTTTTACAAAACTCCCTGACCCAAACCTACTCAGTAAACATTGGTTGTAATACTAATACCCTCATTGCAGTTTGTAAGTACACATTTATGGGTCATTTACTTGTTTAATGATTCTTTCCCCCACTAAAGAGCAAGGATTGCATATTTTCTGTTTGTCACCACATGCCTATCATACAGTACAGTATTTATGACACAGGGACTTAAAAATATTTGATGAATGAATTACTTTTACAGAGTGTCAAAGTTAAATAACTGCATTTTAATTGCATTGTTATAATAACTCAATTATTTACTTCTATATGCATTACTTATTTATAGCCAAATTCTTTGCTTTCAGATTTCTGTTCTACATGTGTTATGTCTCAGCCATTATACAAACCGCTTTTGTAGTTGTGCCTATATAAAGACAGGGTTTCCCAGGTGGTGCTAGTGATAAAGAATCCACCTGCCAATGCAGAAGACCTGGCTTTGATCCCTGGATGGGGAGGATCCCCTGGAGAAGGAAATAGCAACCCATTCCAGTATTCTTGCCTGGAAAATCTCATGGACAGAGGAGCCTGGTGGGTTATAGTCCATGGGGTCGCAAATAGTCAGACATGACTTAGTGATTAAGCTACAACAACAACACATATACATATATACAAGCATATATGCATTTATACACAGGCACATTTATCACATATATAGTATATACAAATAGTATTTAATCAATAATAATGAAATGGAAACAACTATGTCTACCATCCAATCTAAGAAATAAAATATTACCAGTGAATTTGAAGCCGCTTGTGTGTCTGTTTCTAATCCCATATGCCCCCAACAACCACTCTGAGATAGCACTCTGAATTTTGTATTAATTATATTCTTACATTATTTGATAGTTATACCATAAATGTCTGTATCCTGAAACAATGCATTCTTTAAAGTTGTCTGTTTTATGACCTTTACATTAATGTAATCTTGAAACTGAAAGTGAAAAATCACTCAGTCGTGTCTGACTCTTTGCAACCCCATGGACTATATAGTTTATGGGATTCTCCAGGCCAGAATACTGGAGTGGGTAACCATTCCCTTCTTCAGGGGATCTTCTCAACCCAGGGATGAGCTCTAGGTCTCCCACTGTGTTCTGTTTTTTTTTTTTCTTTCTTTTTCTTCCTTCTTAATTCAATGTCAAGTACGGTTGTAGTTCATTTATTTTCGCTGTGATACTGTATTTCATTGTATGTCTATAACACTATTCATTTATCCTTTATATTATTTATGGATATCTAGATTGTCATCCATATTTTCATAGGAATAGTACTGCTATGAACATTCTTATAATGTCTCCTGGTACACATATGCAAAAACTTATCTGGTATAAATCTAGGGCTATAATTTGGGACTGTAGGGTATGCCATTTTAAACTTTGCCAGGTTGTTTTCCTTTTTGTGATGCCCACATCTGTTGGTGATTTTATATCAGTTATTTTACTCTAGAACTACAACATGATATTCTAATTTTATCATTCCTTCTTCATTTATTGATTGGAACACATCTGTGAAGGGAAACTGTCCCTTCAACTACTATTTGGTTACCCATGATACAATTCATTTAGGAAAGGAGAGGGTTAATGGTTCACTGCTTTCTCTTTCTTTACCAGTTTTCAGAATAAGGGGTTAGATCTCTAGCATCCTTGAAAGTCTACCAGCACATATATTTTTTTAAGCATCACACTGAATATGTGGATTTAAACATTTGGATTAAACACATTTTAACTCATTGAAATGATTATTCTTATTGAAGTTCAATTTGTCCTACCTTTGGCTGATGGAACCTCTTCAATAGGTACCTGAGTTTCTTTTTGACAAAACCCCAGACACCTTTGATTGCTTCCTTAACTTCTTAACGATATGTCTCAGGCTCACTCAATTTATTCACTTCCATTCTTAGACCTATAATATTCTATCTTTCCAACGATCTCTGCTTTCGTTTAGTAGGAAATAGTGCTTTAAGACCACAGTCTGTCTGGATCCTTGAGGTCCTTATTTCTAGGACATTTCAGTGGACAGAACTAGGGAATATTTTTCTTTAAGGTAAATAACATCATGAGTTCACACTTGATGTTACAATTCATGTTCAAGTGTATAAACTTTTAGTTAATCTCTTTGATCTGTCTCTTTTCTTTCATGTTGAAAATTCTGCTTCCCAATGACACTGACACATTTGTTTATTTTATCCTACAACACACACATCACAGTGTCAGAATAACAATCTGGACCTACCACTATAAATGTCATTTTTTGTTTAATTTTATGTTGTTGTTCTTTTGAAATAATTTTCTTAAAATTCTCCTGCAATAATTATGTTATTTTGTCACTACCAGACCATAGCTAGATTCATATACTTGGTTTTGCTTTCAAACTTTAGAGACTGCCTTATTTGGATTTAAATTGTAAAATTATGTAAAGTGAAATCTATAAGTCAAGGTATATTTAAAGAAATATAGTACCTGTTCCTCTATCCTCCATCCTATCCCTTCCTTCCACAAATAGGTTTTGAGGTTTTGTTTTTTATCCTCTCATTTTAAAAATAAACCAGTATATATGAGTTAGCTCTCACCCTAGTGTCCTACAAAAATAAAAAAATAATTTTTTAACATACCACAATGAAGCTATGGATTTACATATGTTTTATGTGTTTTAATCTATCAAAATTTTGTTTTAATAGATGGTTACATTTTTTTATTCAGTCAGTAAAAGTCTCTTTAAGTTGGCACCCGAGTTTTTTGGGTACAATCTCAGTGGTCTTTGATAGCTTCCATGATTTCTGGTATGACAAAATGTCCTTGTTCCCTCCTTTCTTAGACAGTAGCATAATATGCAGTTTTCACCTTATAAGAATGTAACATAATTTGTTCATACAACATGCTATGGACATTTGGGTTGCATCCAGCCTTTTGCTATATTATAAATAATGCTTTGGTAAACAGCCTTGCATTTTATTTATATATTTACTAACATGTATTCCTGGAAATATGCTCTCTTGATCAAAAATACATTCATACTCAATTTTGGAGACAGTTTCTTAAAAAACAGACCATCTAGTAAATTGCAAGCCATTTGTAATCTGGCTGTCTATACTTTAGAATAGGCTTTCTCATGATAGATGACCAATTCCACTCTTAGTTCTCGTGAAAATGGGGAAAACAAGTTAATTGGTCTTTCTTGAAAATCAGTAATGTTTGACTGATGTTGTGTGGAAGGTTTGCTCATTGACTTGGTTTATTCAAGATTCCTTAAATCTGGGCTAAGAGAGTTGACCTTGAGGCTGAAGCATCCCTTTAATACTGCTAGGAAAGTTGAGTGAAAAGGGCATATGGAATGTTGTTACCAGATAATCTACATACCCTACACAAGGTATGCCTTTTTGAGGGAGAATCAAGCCTGAAAGCCAGGATAAGTAAAATTTTAAAAGTAGCACTTCTGAGGCCACAATCACCCTAATACCAAACCCAGGAAATGATGCCACAAAGTAAGAAAACTACAGGCCAATATCACTGATGAACAGAGAAGCAAAAATGCTTAAGAAAATTCTAGCAAACAGAATCCAACAACATATTAAAAAGATCACACATCATGACCAAGTGGGCTTTATCCCAGGGATGCAAGGATTCTTCAATATCTGCAAATCAATCAATGTAATACACCACATTAACAAATTGAAAGATAAAAACCATATGGTTATCTCAATAGATGCAGAGAAAGCCTTTGACAAAATTCAACATCCATTTATGATAAAAACCCTCCAGAAAGCAGGAATAGAAGTGACATACATCAACATAATAAAAGCTATATTTGACAAACCCACAGCAAACATTATCCTCAATGGTGAAAAATTGAAAGCATTTCCCCCAAAGTCAGGAACAAAACAAGGGTGGTCACTCTCACCACTGTTATTCAACATAGATTTGGAAGTTTTGGCCACAGCAATCAAAGCAGAAAAAGAAATAAAAGAAATCCAGATTGGAAAAGAAGAAGTAAAACTCTCACTGTTTGCAGATGACATGCTCCTCTAAATAGAAAACCCTAAAGACTCCACCAGAAAATTACTAGAGCTAATCAATGAATACATCATGAGAAACACTGGGCTAGAAAAAGCACAAGCTGGAATCAAGATTGCTGGGAGAATAACCTCAGATATGCAGATGACACCACTCATATGGCAGAAAGTGAAGAGGAACTAAAAACGTCTTGATGAAAGTGAAAGAAGAGAGTGAAAAAGTTGGCTTAAAGCTCAACATTCAGAAGACAAAGATCATGGCATTTGGTCCCATCACTTCATTGGAAATAGATGGGGAAACAGTGGAAACAGTGTCAGACTATTTTTCTGGGCTCCAAAATCACTGCAGATGGTGATTGCAGCCATGAAATTAAAAGACGCTTACTCCTTGGAAGGAAAGTTATGACCAACCTACATAGCATATTCAAAAACAGAGACATTACTTTGCCAAAAAAGGTCCATCTAGTCAAGGCGATGGTTTTTCCAGTGGTCATGTGTGGATGCGAGAATTGGACTGTGAAGAAGGCTGAGCACTGAAGAATTGATGCTTTTGAACTGTGGTGTTGGAGAAGACTGTTGAGAGTCCCTTAGACTGCAAGGAGATCCAAGCAGTCCATCCTAAAGGAGATCAGTCCTGGGTGTTCATTGGAAGGACTGATGCTGAGGCTGAAACTCCAATAATTTGGCCACCTCATGCAAAGAGTTGACTTATTGGTAAAATTTAAAAAATAAAAAACTAAAAAAAAAAAAAAGAAAATACCTTGATGCTGGGAGGGGTTGGGGGCAGGAGGAAAAGGGGACGACAAAGGATGAGATGGCTGGATGGCATCACTGACTTGATGAACATGAGTTTGGGTAAACTCCGGGAGTTGGTGATGGACAGGGAAGCCTGGTGTGCTGTGATTGATGGGGTCGCAAAGAATCAGATACAACTGAGCAACTGAACGGAACCGAATCAATGAATATAGTAAAGTTGCAGGATATAACAGAAACACAGAAATCCCTTGCATTCCTATACACTAGCAATGAGAAAACAGAAAGAGAAATTAAGGAAAAAATTTCACTCACAGTTGCAATGAAAAGAATAAAATATTTAGGAATAGATCTACCTAAAGAAACAAAAGACCTAAATATTGAAATCTTTAAAACACTGATGAAGGAAATCAAAGAGGACACAAATACATGGAGAAATATACTATGCTCATGGATTGGAAGAATCAATATGGTGAAAATGAGTATACTATCCAAAGCCATCTATGGATTCAATGCAATCCCTATCAAGCTACCAACGGTATTTTTCACAGAACTAGAACAAATGATTTCACAGTTTGTATGGAAATACAAAAAACCTCGAGTAGCCAAAGCAATCTGGAGAAAGAAGAATGGACCTGGAGGAATCAATCTGCCTGACTTCAGGCTCTACTACAAAGCCACAGTCATCAAGACAGTATGGTACTGACACAAAGACAGAAATATAGATCAATGGAACAAAATAGAAAGCCCAGAAACCCCAGAGATAAATCCACACACCTATGGACACCTTATCTTGGACAAAGATGGCAAGAATATATAATGGGGAAAAGACAATCTCTCTAACAAGTGGTGCTAGGAAAACTGGTCAATCACTTGTAGAAGAATGAAAGTAGAACACTTTCTAACACCATACAGGAAAAGAAACTCAAAATGGATTGAAGATCTAAACGTAAGACCAGAAACTATAAAAGTCCTAGAGGAAAACAAAGGCGAAACACTCTCCGACATAAATCACAGCAGGATCCTCTATGACCCACCTCCTAGAGTAATGGAAATATAAGCAAAAATAAACAAATGGGACCTAATTAAACTTAAAAGCTTTTGCACAATGAAGGAAACTATAAGCAAGGTGAAAAGACCACCTTCAGAATGGGAGAAAATAATAGCAAATGAAGCAAATGACAAATAATTAATCTCAAAAATACACGAGCAACACCTGCAGCTCAATTTCAGAAAAATAAATGACCCAACCAAAAAATGGGCCAAAGAACTACACAGTCATTTCTCCAAAGAAGACATACAGATGGCTAACAAACACATGAAAAGACGCTCAACATCACTCATTATCAGGGAAATGCAAATCAAAACCACAATAAGGTACCATTTCATACCGGTCAGAATGGCTGTGATCCAAAGCCTACAAACTATAAATTCTGGAGAGGGTATGGAGAAAAGGGAACCCTCTTACACTGTTGATGGGAATGCAAACTAGTAGAGCCACTTTGGAGAACAGTGTGGAAATTCCTTAAAAACCTGGAAATAGAACTGCCATATGACCCAGCAATCCCACTGCTGGGCATACACACCGAGGAAACCAGAATTGAAAGAGACACATGTACCCCAATGTTCATCGCAGCACTGTTTCTAATAGCCAGGACATGGAAGCAACTTAGATGTCCATCAGCAGGTGAATGGAAAAGAAAGCTGTGGTACATATACACAATGGAGTATTACTCAACCATTAAAAAGAATACATTTGAATCAGTTCTAATGAGGTGGATGAAACTGGAGCCTATTATACAGAGTGTAGTAGTTTGGTTCAGTTCAATCACTCAGTCGTGTCTGACTCTTTGCGACCCCATGAATTGCAGCACACCAGGTTTCCTTGTCCATCACCAACTCCCGGAGTTCACACAAACTCAAGTCCATTAACTCAGTGATGCCATCCAGCCATCTCATCTTTTGTTGTCCCCTTCTCCTCCTGCCCCCAATCCCTTCCAGCATCAGAGTCTGTTCCAATGAGTCAACTCTTCTCATGAGTTGGCCAAAGTATTGGAGTTTCAGCTTTAGCATCATCTTTCAAAGAACACCCAGGACTGATCTCCTTTAGAATGGACTGGTTGGATCTTCTTTCAGTCCAAGGGACTCTAAAGAGTCTTCTCCAACACCACAGTTCAAAAGCATCAATTCTTTGGCACTCAGCTTTCTTCACAGTCCAACTCTCACATCCATATGTGACCAGTGGAAAAACCATAGCCTTGACTAGATGGACCTTTGTTGGCAAAGTAATGTCTCTGTTTTTGAATATGCTATGTAGGTTGATCATAACTTTCCTTCCCAGGAGTAAGCATCTTTTAATTTCATGGCTGCAATCACTATCTGCGGTGATTTTGGAGTCTGCCCTCTCCCCAAAAATAAAGTCTGACACTGCTTCTACTGTTTCCCCATTTATTTCCCATGAAGGATGGGACCAGATGCCATGATCTTTGTTTTCTGAATGTTGAGCTTTAAGCCAAAATTCTTCCCTCTCCTCTCTCACTTTCATCAAGAGGCTTTTTAGTTCCTCTTCACTTTCTGCCATAATGGTGGTGTCATCTGCATATCTGAGGTTATTGATATTTCTCCTGGAAATCTTGATTTCAGCTTGTGTTCATCCAGCCCAGCGTTTCTCATTATGTACTCTGCATATAAGTTCAATAAGCAGGGTGACAATATACAGCCTTGACGTACTCCTTTTCCTATTTGGAACCAGTCTGTTGTTCCATTGCCAGTTCTAACTGTTGCTTCCTGATCTGCATATAGGTTTCTCAAGAGGCAGGTCAGGTGGTCTGGTATTCCCATCTCTTTCAGAATTTTCCACAGTTTATTGTGATCCACACAGTCAGTCTTTGGCATAGCCAATAAAGCAGAAGCAGATGTTTTTCTGGAACTCTCTTGCTTTTTCCATGATCCAGCGGATGTTTGCAATTTGATCTCTGGTTCCTCTGCCTTTTCTAAAACCAGTTTGAACATCTGGAAGTTCACGGTTCACATATTGCTGAAGCCTGGCTTGGAGAATTTTGAGCATTACTTTACTAGCATGTGAGATGAGTGCAATTGTGCGGTAGTTTGAGCATTCTTTGGCATTGCCTTTCTTTGGGATTGGAATGAAAACTGACCTTTTCCAGTGCTGTGGCCACTGCTGAGTTTTCCAAATTTGCTGGCATATTGAGTGCAGCACTTTCACAGCATCATCTTTCAGGATTTGAAATAGCTCAACTGGAATTCCATCACCTCCACTAGCTTTGTTTGTAGTGATACTTTCTAAGGCCCACTTGACTTCACATTCCAAGATGTCTGGCTCTAGATGAGTGATCACCCCATCGTAATTATCTGGGTCGTGAAGATCTTTTTTGTACAGTTCTGTGCATTCTTGGTACCACTTCTGAATATCTTCTGCTTCTGTTAGATCCATATCATTTCTGTCCTTTATCGAGCCCATCTTTGCATGAAATGTTCCCTTGATATCTCTTATTTTCTTGAAGAGATCTCTAGTCTTTCCCATTCTGTTCTTTTCCTCTATTTCTTTGCATTGATCGCTGAAGAAGGCTTTCTTATCTCTTCTTGCTATTCTTTGGAACTCTGCATTCAGATACTTATATCTTTCCTTTTCTCCTTTGCTTTTCACTTCTCTTCTTTTCACAGCTGTTTGTAAGGCTTCCCCAGACAGCCATTTTTCTTTTTGCATTTCTTTTCCATGGGGATCGTCTTGATCCCTGTCTCCTGTACAATGTCACGAACCTCATTCCATACTTCATCAGGCACTCTATCTATCAGATTTCGGCCCTTAAATCTATTTCTCACTTCCACTGTATAATCATAAGGGATTTGATTTAGGTCATACCTGAATGGTCTAGCGGTTTTCCCTACTTTCTTCAATTTCAGTCTGAATTTGGCAATAAGGAGTTCATGATCTGAGCCACAGTCAGCTCCTGGTCTTGTTTTTGTTGACTGTATAGAGCTTCTCCATCTTTGGCTGCAAAGAATATAATCAATCTGATTTTGGTGTTGACCATCTGGTGATGTCCATGTGTAGAGTCTTCTCCTGTGTTGTTGGAAGAGGGTGTTTGCTATGACCAGTGCATTTTCTTGGCAAAACTCTATTAGTCTTTGCCCTGCTTCATTCCACATTCCAAGGCCAAATTTGCCTGTTACTACAGGTGTTTCTTGACTTCCTACTTTTGCATTCCAGTTGGCTATATTGAAAAGGACATCTTTTTTGAGCGTTTATTCTAAAAAGTCTTGTAGGTCTTCATAGAATCTTTCAACTTCAGTTTCTTCAGCGTTACTGGTTGGGGCATTGTCTTGGATTACCGTGATATTGAATGATTTGCCTTGGAGACTAACAGAGAACTCATCTCACACACTAGCAACGTAATGCTCCAAATTCTCCAAGCGAGGCTTCAACAGTACGTGAACTGTGAGCTTTCAGATGTTCAAGTTGTATTTACAAAAGGCAGAGGAACAAGAGATCAAATTGCCAACATCTGCTGGATAATGGAAAAAGCAAGAAAGTTCCAGAAAAAAAATCTACTTCTGCTTTATTGACTATGCCAAAGCCTTTGATTGTGTGGATCACAACAAACTGTGGAAAATTCTTAAAGAGCTGGAAATACCAGAGCACCTGACCTGCCTCCTGAGAAATCTCTATGCAGGTCAAGAAGCAACAGTTAGACCCAGACATGGAACAATGGACTGTTTCCAAATAGGGAAAGTGGTACGTCAAGTCTGTATATCGTCACCCTGCTTATTTAACTTATATTTAGAGTACATCATGCGAAATGTCAGGCTGAATGAAGCACAAATTGGAATCAAGATTGCTTGGGGAAACATCAGTAATTTTAGATACACAGATTACATCACCCTTATGGCAGAAAGTGAAGAGGAACTGAAGAGCCTCATGATGAAAGTTAAAGAGAAGGGTGAAAAAGCTGACTTAACGATCAACATCAGAAAACTAAGATCATGGCATCTTGTCCCATCACTTCATGGCAAATAGATGGGGAAATATTGAAAACAGTGACAAACTTTATTTTCTTGGGTTCCAAAATCACTGCAGATGGTGACTGCAGCCATGAAATTAAAAGACACTTTCTCCTTGGAAGAAAAGCTGTGATCAACCTAGACAATATATTAAAAAGCAGAGACATTAATTTGCCAACAAATGTCCATCTGGTCAAAGCTGTGGTTTTTCTAGTAGTCATGTATGGATGTGACAGCTGGATTATAAGAAAGCTGAGCATTGAAGAATTGATGCTTTTGAACTGTGGTGTTGGAGAAGACTTTTGAGAGTCCCTTGGACTGCAAGGAGATCCAACTAGCCCATCCTAAAGGAAATCAGACCTGAATATTCCTTGAAAGGAAGGACTGATGCTGAAGCTGAAGCTCCAATACTTTGGCCTCCTGATGCTTAGAACTGACTCATTTGAAAAGACCCTGATTCTAGGAAAGATTGATGGCAGGAGAAGGGGACGACAGAGGATGAGATGGTTGGATGGCATCACTGACTGTGTGGACATGAGTTTGACCAAGCTCTAGGAGTTGGTGAAGCCTGATGTGCTGCAAAGAGTCGGACATGACTTAGCGACTGAACTGACCAACCAATCATTATAAGACTCTCAACAAATTAGGTATAGAAGGAATGTAACTCAACATAATGAAGGCCACATATGACAAGTCACAGCTAACATGATGCTCAATGCTGAAATACTTGCAGCTTTTCCTGAGATCAGGAACAAGGCACTAATGCCCATCCTTGCCACTTCTACTCAACATGGTACTAAGAGTCCTAGTCAGATCAGTTAAGGAGGAAAAAGAAATATAAAGCATCCAAATCAGAAAGGAAGGATTAAATTATCTCTGTTTACACATGACATAATCTTATAATAACTCGAAAGACACCACCAAAATTTTAGAATTAATAAATGAATTTGGTAAATTTGCAAGATACAATCAGCTTACAAAAATGAGTTGCACTTCTATGTTATCAATGCACTATCCAAAAAAGAAATTAAGGACAGAATCATATAAAATACCAGGACTAAATTTAACCAAGAAAGTGAAAGATGTGAACACTGATAATTATGACACATTAATGAAAGAAATTGAAGATGATGCAAATAAATGGAAGCGTATATGATCTACATGGACTGGGAGAAATAATATTTTAATATGATTATTCTACCCAAAGAAATAAATAGATTCAATGCAATCCCTATCCAAATTCCAATGGAATTTTTCACAGAATGAGATAAAACAATCCCAAAATTCTTATGGAACCACAGGAGACCGTGATTAGGCAAAACAACCTTGATAAAGAAGAACAAAGCTGGAGGTATCACACTGCTACATTTTTAAATATACTACAAAGTTAGAGTAAATTAGACAGCATTGTACTGGTATAAAAATGAACATATAGACCAAATAACAAAATAAAAAGCGAAGAACGGTATCCATATATTTTCAATCAATAGTTCTTCAACAAAGGTGGCAAGAACACACAATCGGGAAAGGATATCTCTTCAATAAATAGTTTGGTAAACCTGTATATCCATATGCAGAAAGATGAAATTGGACTCTTATAATACACAGCATATGAAATGAAGTCAAACTGGACTAAAGACTTAAATATAAGACCTGAAACTGTAAAACTATTAGAAGAAAATGTAGAGGAAACATTTCTTTTTTTATTTTTAAAAAATTTATTTATTTTAATTGGAGGTGAATTATTTTACAATAATAATGTTTTTGCCATACATTGACATGAATCAGCCATGAGTGTACATGTGTTCTCCATCCTGAACACCCTCTCACTTCCCTCCCCATCCCATCCTTTGGGGTCATCCCAGTGTACCAGCCCCAAGCACCCTGTCTCATGCATCGAACCTGGACTGGCAATCTGTTTCACATATGATAATATACATGTTTCAATGCTATTCTCTCAGGTCATCCCACCCTTGGCTTCTCCCACAGAGTCCAAAAGACTGTTCTATACATCTGTGTCTCTTTTGCTGTCTCACATACAGGGTTATCATTACCATCTTTCTAAATTCCACATATATGCATTATATTGTATTGGTGTTTTTTTTTCTGGCTTACTTCACTCTGTATAATAGGCTCCACTTTCATCCACCTCATTAGAACTGATTCAAATGTATCTTTTTAGTGGCTGAGTAATATTCCACAGCTTTCTTTTCCATTCATCTGCTGATGGACATCTAAGTTGCTTCCATGTCCTGGCTATTATAAACAGTGCTGTGATGAACATTGGGGTACATGTGTCTCTTTCATTTCTGGTTTCCTCAGTGTGTATGCCCAGCAGTGGGATTGCTGGGTCATATGGCAGTTCTATTTCCAGGTTTTTAAGGAATCTCCACACTGTTCTGCATAGTGGCTGTACTAGTTTGCATTCCCACCAACGGTGTAAAAGTGTTCCCTTTTCTCCACACCCTCTCTAGCATTTATAGTTTGTAGACTTTTGGATCACAGCCATTCTGACCAGCGTGAAATGGTACCTCATTGTGATTTTGACTTGCATTTCCCTGATAATGAGTGACGTTGAGCATCTTTTCATGTGTTTGTTAGCCATCTGTATGTCTTCTTTGGAGAAATGACTGTGTAGTTCTTTGGCCCATTTTTTGGTTGGGTCATTTATTTTTCTGGAATTGAGCTTCAGGTATTGCTTGTGTATTTTTGAGATTAATTATTTGTCATTTGCTTCATTTGGTCTTATTTTCTCCCATTCTGAAGGCGGTCTTTTCACCTTGCTTGTAGTTTCCTCCATTGTGCAAAAGCTTTTAAGTTTAATTAGGTCCCATTTGTTTATTTTTGCTTTTATTTCCATTACTCTGGGAGGTGAGTCATGGAGGATCCTGCTGTGATTTATGTCGGAATTTCTTTTTCTGCTGATTGCTGTGGCCAAAACATCCAAAACTATGTTGAATAGTAGTAGTGAGAGTGGGCACCCTTGTCTTGTTTCTGACTTTAGGGAAAATGCTTTCATTTTTCACCATTAAGGATAATGTTTGCTGTGGATTTGTCATATATAGCTTTTAATATGTTGAGGTATGTTCCTTCTACAGAGAAGGCAATGGCACCCCACTCCAGTACTCTTGCCTGGAAAATCCCATGGGCAGAGGAGCCTGGTAGGCTGCAGTCCATGGGGTCGCTAGGAGTTGCACAGGACTGAGCGACTTCCCTTTCACTTTTCACTTTCATATGGTTTTTTAATTTGAATTTGTTAATGTGGTGTATTACGTTGAGTGATTTGCGAATATTGAAGAATCCTTACATTCCTGGGATAAAGCCCACTTTGTCATGATGTATGATCTTTTTAATATGTTGTTCGATTCTGTTTGCTAGAATTTTGTTAAGGATTTTTGCATCTCTGTTCATCAGTGGCATTGGCCTGTTGTTTTCTTTTTTGGTGGCATCTTTGTTAGGTTTTGGTATTAGGGTGATGGTGGCCTCATAGAATGTGTTTGGAAGTTTATCTTCCTCTACAATTTTCTGGAAGAGTTTGAGTAACATAGATGTTAGCTCTTCTCTAAACTTTTGATGGTATTTAGCTGTGAAGCTGTCTGTTCCTGGGCTTTTGTTTGCTGGAAGGTTTCTGATTACAGTTGCAATTTCCATGCTTGTGATGGGTCTGTTAAGATTTTCTATTTCTTCCTGGTTCATTTTTGGAAAGTTATACTTTTCTAAGAATTTGTCCATTTCTTCCAAGTTGTCCATTTTATTGGCATATAGTTGCTGAAATGGAGAAGGCAATGGCACCCCACTTCAGTACTCTTGCCTGGAAAATCCCATGGACAGAGGAGCCTGGTAGGCTGCAGTCCATGGTGTCGCTAGGAGTCGGACAGGACTGAGGGACTTCCCTTTCACTTTCCACTTTCATGCATTGGGGAAGGAAATGGCAATCCACTCCAGTGTTCTTTCCTGGAGAATCCCAGGAATGGAGGAGCCTGGTGGGCTGTCGTCTATGCGGTCGCGCAGAGTCAAACATGACTGACGTGACTTAGCAGCAGTAGTTGCTGATAATAGTCTCTTATGATCCTTTGTATTTCTGTGTTGTCTGTTGTGATGTCTCCATTTTCATTTCTAATTTTGTTGATTTGATTCTTCTCCCTTTTTTTCTTGATGAGTCTGGCTAATGGTTTGTCAGTTTTATTTATTTTTTTTAAGAACCAGCTTTTAGCTTTGTTGAATTTTACTATGGTCTCTTTTGTTTCTCTTACATTTATTTCTGACCTAATTTTTAAGATTTTTTTCCTTCTACTAACCCTGGGGTTCGGCGAGTGCACCCTCCGCAGGTGGTTAGTGTGTCTTATCACCTCCCTGGTCCTAGTGGCTAGGATTCCTGGGTTGTAGCGGGCTTGCCCATCTCCAGTGTGCTGTGTGTCTCTTCTGGGGAGCTGATCTCTGGCTGCAACCCTCCTGGTGGATGTCAACCATCTAGTTACCCAGGAAGTCTTGGTTAGAAACTGGAAGCCTGTTTGGAGTTTGGTAGGGGAAGCTGTCTCTGGGGCTGTGTTTGCCCCTTTTTGGCTCTGGCTGGCGTCTGCCTGACCCCTGCCTCCTGCAGGGGATGGGCTGGTTCTCAGCCTGCTATCTGTCCTCTGGTATTCAGTCCTTTGTTCTGTGAGCCAGCCAGCAGTACCTTAGGTTAGGGCTTTTCGCGGGATAGTTCTCTCCCTCTCTTCCCCTCCCCAGCCCCCGCCAGGGCTATCCCACAGTTTAGGTTGCTATCTCACGTTAGCTCCCTCAGATTGCCCTCAGGGCATTCAGGCCCCATCATTACCCTAAGCAATGCAGGCCGCTCCTCCCCATTCAGCCCCCACCTGCTGGTGGCAGATGCGAGCGTTTGTGGTACTTTTCTGCTGGGAGTTGCTGTTAGGCATGTAATCTGTGGGTTTTATTTATGTATTTATTTATTTATTTATTTATTTTTCATCCTGGTTATGTTGCCCTCTGAGATTCCAAAACTCCCCACAGACCCGCCAGTGAGAGGGTTTCCTAGAGTTTGGAAACGTCTCCTCTTTTAAGACTCCCTTCCTGGTTTGGATCTCCATCCCTAACTCTTTTTTCTCTCTTTTTATCTTTTATATTTTGTCCTACCTCCTTTCGAAGACAATGGGCTACTTTTCTGGGTGCCTGATGTCCTCTGCCAGTGTTGAAGTTGTTTTGTGGAATTTGCTCAGCGTTCAAATAGTCTTTTGATGAATTTGTTGGGGAGAAAGTGGTCTCCCCATCCTATTCCTCTGCCATCTTAGGACCACCCCCAAGAAACGTTTCTTGACACTGTCTGTGCACTAATTATTGAATATGACACCAAAAGCACAGGCAACAAATACAGAAACAGACAAATGAAATTGTATTGAACTAAAAAAGCTTTTGGAGAAGGAAATGGCAACTCACTCCAGTATTCTTGCCTGGAGAACCCCATGGACAGAAGAGCCTGGAGGGCTACAATCCATAGGATCACGAAGGGTCAGACATAATTGAAGTGACTTAACACAAAATGCTTTTGCACAGCAAATGAAAAGATCAATGGAATGAAAAAACAACCTAGGGAATGGGAGAAAATATTTCAAACTATATAAATGGTAAGGGGTTATTATAAATATATATAAGGAAGAAAAAAACTTCATTTAAAGAATGAGTGAAGAACCTGAATAGACATTTCTACAAGAAGACATACAAATGGCCAAGCATCATTAATCATCTGAGAAATGAAAATTAAAGCCACATTGAGATATCACGTCACATCTTTTAGAATGGCTATTATCTAAAAGACAGAAGATACTTGTTGTCAGGGCTATGGAGAAAAGGGGATTCTTGTACACCATTAGTGAGAATGTAAATTGATGGTTGTTGTTGTTTAGTCTCTAAGTTGTGACCAACTCTATGTGACCCTATGGCCTGTAGTCTGCCAGCCTCCTCTGTGCAAGGGATTTCCCAGGCAAGAATATTGGAGTGGGTTGCCATTTCTTTCTTTGGGAGAACTCCCTGACCCAGGCTCAAACCCATGTCTCTTCCATTGGCAAGTAGATTCTTTACCACTGTGCCACCAGGGAAGCCTATAAATTGGAACAGACATGGAAAATAGTGTGGGAATTTCTCAAAAAACTGAAAATAGAACTTTTATATGATTCACAATTTCACTTCTGGGTATACACCCAAAGGAAGCGAAGTTCATGTCTCAAAGAGATATTTGGCATTCCCATATTCATGTCAGCATTATTCACAATAACCAAAACATGGAAACAACCTAAATGTCCATGAATGGATAAATTGAGAATAGAAAAGTAGTATAGCTATACAATGGAAATTATTTATTCATAAAGATAAAGGAGATCCTGCCATTTGTGAAAACATGGATAAACCTGGAGAATATTAAGCTAAGTGAAATAAGGCAGACACAGAAAGACAAATGCTACTTGATCTCACTTAAATGTGGAATCTGCAAAGCTGGACCCTTAGAGCCATAGAATGATGATTACATGGGACTCAGGGAAGGAAATATGGGGAAATGTTGATCAAATAGTACAAAGTTTGAAATATGTAGGATAAATTAGTTTTGGAGACTTCGTGTACAGCATGGTGACTGTAGTTAGAAATATGCAAATTAGCTTGATTGTGGCGAACATTAACAATGTGTTTGGATGTCAAAATATCAAGTTGTGTATCTTTAATATGAATAAATTTATTTGTCAATTATATCTTAAAGCTGGGAAAACCCCCAAATTCCATAATTTTTAGTATTATAGTACACTGACTTCCCAAAGAAAGGTAATGCCAAAGAATGGTCAAACTGTGGTACAATTGCACTTATTTCACATGATAGCAAGATAATACTCAAAATCTCTCAAGACCTAGGCTTCAACAGTATGTGAACTGAGAACTTCCAGATGTACAGGCTGGATTTAGAAAAGGCAGAGGAACCAGAGATCAAATTGCCAACTTCCGTTGGATCACAAAAAAAGCAAGAGAATTCCTGAAAAGCATCTACCTCTGCTTCATTGACTATGCTAAAGCCTTTGACTATGTGGATCACAACAGACTGGAAAATTCTTCAAGAGATGGGAATACCAGACCACCTTACCTGACTCCTGAGAAACATGTATGCAGGTCAAGAAGCAACACAACTGGACATGGAGCAAAGGACTGGTTCCAAATTGGGAAAGGAGTATGTCAAGGCTATATATTGTCATGCCCCTTGTTTAACTTCTATGCAGAGTATGTTATGTAAAATGCTGGGCTGGATGACTCACAAGCTGGAATCAAGATTGCTGGGAGAAATATCAACAACTTCAGATAGGCAGATGATACCACTCTAATGGCAGAAAGCAAAGAAGAACTAAAGAGCCTCCTGATGAGGGTGAAAGAGGAGAATGAAAAAGCTAGTTTAAAACAACATTCAAAAAACTAAGATCATGGCATCCAGTCCCATCAATTCATGGCAAATAGATGGGGAAACAATGGAAACAATGACAAATTTTATTTTCTTGGGCTCAAAAATCACTGTGGATGGTGACTGCAGTCACGAGATTAAAAGACACTTGCTCCTTGGAAGAAAAGTTATGACCAACCTAGATAGCATATTAAAAAGCAGACACATCACTTTGCTGACAAATGTCTGTATAGTCACAGTTATGTTTTTCCAGTAGACATGTACGGATTTGACAGTCGGACCATAAAGAAGGCTGAGTGCAAGAATTGATGCTTTCGAAGTGTGGTGCTGGAGAAGACTCTTGAGAGTCCCTTGGACTGCAAGGAGATCAAACTAGTTAGCCCTAAATAAAATCAGTTGTGAATATTCATTGGAAGGACTGATGCTGAAGCTGAAGCTCCAGTACTTTGGCCACTTGATGTGGAGAGTCAACTCATCGAAAAGACCCTGAAGCTGGGAAAGATTGAGGGCAGGAGGAGTAGTGGACAACAGAGGATGAGATGGTTGGATGACATCACCAATTTAATGGACACAAGTTTGAGCAAACTCAGGAGATAGTGAAGGACAGAGAAGCTTGGAGTGCTGCAGTCCCTGAAGTTGCAGAGTGTGACAGGACTTAGCAACTGAAGGACAACATTAACTCCCTAATGTCATTTGGGCTTGTGCTGGTTTACTATTTCTAGATATTAAGCATGATCTAAGTGGTACTAAGGTTGAATGAATCAGTTGTTTGCCTTTTTTGAGAAGCACAATACTCAGATTCAAATAGGGTTCATTCCAGGTCATTTGTTTTTGGGTAAATGTTTGAAACAGAATTTCTCATAATCTACTTTGGGAAGGGCTGGGTTTTTGCACTTATGCTTTCTAGCCTGCAAAATCAGTTTGTAGTATTACACTTTCAGCCAGGCTCTGAGGCTTGATTCTCTATGTGACCTGACTTGTGAGGTGATTTCCAAGTAATCAACTCTGATTTTTGATTTCTATTTATTCTCCTTTAGCAAGGTAGAGCTCTTACACGCATACCATTTGCTGCACTAAACTATAGAAAATTAAAGGAATGGTGTCTATTAAGGAAAAGGGACTCTATCACAAAATCTTACTTCTCTATTAAAGAAATACCTGAGTTTTGAAGGTCAACCAAATTCATATCGTGTGTCACATAAGTAGTTCAATTATAGATATGCCTAAGTTTCTTTACTTGTAAAGTGCACACAAAATTTATTATTTATAAAGACTTCATTTATTTATTCATCACATATTCACCATCTTTCTTAAGCCCTTAGACTGACACTATTTCAGTTTGCTACGTCTGATGTGACAAAGAACTGTACAGCAAACCGGTTAGCTTGAAACAATAGAAATTTATTGTCTTACCGTTTTGGAGGCTTAAAGTCCAAAATCAAGGTATTAGCATGACTGTACTGCTTTTGAAGGTCCTAGGGGAGTGTCCTTACTTTCTTCCTTCATTTCTGGTGTTTTACTGAAAATTTTTGCCATTCCTTGGCTTATAGATGCATCACTCCAGTCTTCAGTCTTCACATGTCATTCTTCCTTTGTGTTTCACACAGTCCTTCCTATGTGGATATCTATTTCTGTGTCCAAATTTCTCTTTTGTGTAATAACACCAGTCATGGATTATGGTCCACTGTAGTGATTTCATTTTGATTACCTCTCTAAAAACTCTGTTTCCAAGTGAAGTCACATTATGAGTTAGTAGGGATTAAGATTTCAGCACATCTTTTAGGGGATATGATGCAACCCCTAACAGATACCCAGATGAATAAAACACACACCTTGATGTAAGAGTGATTCCTATTAGGCAGGGGAGGTTAGCTGTACAGAAATAACTGTTCTATAAAGCACCAGTCAAAGCTTTTAAGTGAATACCATACAAATTCTGAGGAAAGAGATCACTTTGAATAAAGAGAACATGGAAGGAATATGATTGGAAGGTCTTGTCTTAACAGGGGACAATTTCCAGTATGTCATTAAGAAATCTTTTAAAATAGTTTGTAATAAATTGCTTTTTTGTTCTTTCCATATTTGGCATATCTCTGAATACCTCTGTCCACACAATAGTCTCTCTCTAGGCCCCTTATCCTGCCTTATTTTTCATAATGCTAAACATAATCTGGCATATTATATAGTCAATTGTTTACCTACCCCTAGCCAAATGTAGGTTTTTTGAAAGTAAGACCCTTATCTATCTTCTCTATCCTTATATCCCTAGTAACTAGATCCGTACTTTGAATATATAGTAGGTGCTCAATAAATATTTGATCAGTGAGTGAACAAACAAATGATCCAGAGTGCACGGCTTGAAAAATCACCTTCTCAGATGGTTTGTTTTACATCTATTTCTTGAAAATAATCAGAAAGGCACAGTAGCTTTTGAACCTAGTGATTACTGCTAGAGGTGAGAGAATCTTTTAATAGTGTACCAGTTGAGGAGATTGAAATTATGGCATCTAAGTAATTAAGATGCTAAAAAAGGTGGTGGACCCTTCCATTATCAGGTCTTGTCAGGAAAGAGGAGAAACAGAATTTGACTGCCAGGCTAATTTGTGTAATTTCATTACTTTTTTCCTCTCGGTTCTTTTTCATAAGTTAAAAGCCTATATTACAGCAACCCCCTGCAATTTCCATAGCATGACAGTCAAGAGGAATTATGTGGCTGGAAAGCTTTTCAGTACAGTACAAATGGAGGGGTTCAGCAGCACTGCAGTGCCTGTTCTTTCATTTCACTGTCAGACAATGACACAGTTACAAGCAATTACTTACTAGATGTTTGAAAACTATTGTGAAAAGCCAGCACCATTTGCCAAAAGTAATTACTGAAACTGGGCATAATCATGCCCTGAAGTTTTCTGATTTGCCCACATTTAGATGACTCCACAGAAATTATTTAGCAAATGAATGAATAAAAACGCATAGACAAAAATCTCTGGGCATGGAAATGCATGACATTAACACTGAAGGTCACAGATCTTTAATGATTTAAAGTAAGATTTTTCTTGAAAAATAGATAGGAAGTAAACTAACACATTTTGCTTGATTGAATATAAAATACTGTTACAGAGGAACATAAGATTATTAAAGCTTTAGCTTTTCCATTTGCCATTTTGACTAGAATTTGTTAACAATTATAAATTGCAAATATTGATTAATAACATTCTATAACTACTTAAATATGACAGCAATAAAATAAGTTTTTACTACTTTGGATGAGGAAAATTTTTAATTTTCTAAAATTCTAGTTTCTAAGATAAATTAAAGAGAAATGGAATTTCTTTACTTTTTCAAACCTAATGGCTACATTGGCCAACTATTACCTTGTCTGTAGGGTCCAATAATTTTTTTGTGAGTTGATGAGAATGGTTTATAATCCATACCTGAATTATTTGTTGATGTTTGGTTTTACTAGGTTTTCTGAGGTTTAAACATTCCTCTTTAATTTTATTTATTGATATTTTACCAGGTTAGCAATCCTAACCTTATGATTTTACTTTCAAATGACTAGTTTTCAGTAAACACTTTTTAAAATAAAAAATAAAATAAACCAAGCAATGCAGAAGTACAACAAATGGAGAAGTCACCTCAAAGTCTATTACCAAGAGACAACCACTGGTAACATTAGTGAATATCATTCCATACCTTTCTTTATGCAAATATACAAGTGGCTGAACAGCTGGATAGATTCATAGTTTTATAAAAATGGGATAATACTGTATTCATTTTAAATTTAAAGTTGTACATTGACACACTACTATGTTTAAAGAAAATAACCAACAAATACTGTATAGCACAGGTAAATCTGCTCAATAATCTTTATTAACCTAAATGGGAAAAGAATTTGAAAAAGAATAGATATATGTATATGTATAACTGAATCATTTTGCTGTATACCTGAAACTAACACAACATTGTTAATCAACTATGCTCCAATATAAAATAAAAATTTATGAGAAAGAGTACATTGAAGTCTACTTGAATTTAGTAGAAGCCAGAGGAAAATTGAAAAAAAATTGTCAAGGTTAAGCAAAAAAAAAAAAAAAAAAAAAATTCAAGCACTTTTAATTTTTTTAAACTCCATGGGAGATTTTTAGACAGTACTTGTTACTTATTTTTGTTTTTTCAAGGCTATTAGCATTTAAATTGACTTCTAAAATCCTAATTTCCATAACGGTTTAGTTTTAGTTCTCTATTTAAAAGCATTCGGTGCTTACCATTAGTTTTTTTAGCCAAAGCTTTTCTATCCCTAAATTCTATATTTGAATTAATCTCTTAGTTGACTGCATTATGAAGTAATGTTTTCAGGTAGGGCTCATGTTGGTCCTTGAATGTGTACATGCTTGAAGAAGCCTTTTACCTTTATACACAAAGGGCAACTTGACAGATTATAAAATCATATGCCATTTGTCCCCCTTCTCAGGATTGCAGAAATGATTCTACTATCTTCTTAAATTTACTATTATGCTTCCTTTTACCACAACTTCTCTCATAACATCTGTTGTCTGGTTTAGTTTAGGTCATTTCAGTTGCTCATTCATGTCTGAATCTTTATGGCCCCATAGAATGCAGCACACCACGCTTCACTGTCCATCACCAATTCCTGGAGCTTGCTCAAACTTATGTCCATCGACTTGGTGATGCCATCCAATCATTTCATCCTATTTTTCCCTTCTCCTCCTGCCTTCAATATTTTCAAGAATCAGGGTCTTTGCCAGTGAGTCAGTTCTTCACATCAGATGGCCAAGGTATTGAAGCTTCTGAGTCAGCACCAGTCCCTCCAATGTATATTCAGGACTGATTTCCTTTAGGATGGACTGGTTTGATCTCCTTGCAGTCCAAGGGACTCTCAAGAGTCTTCTCCAGCACGACAGTTCAAAAGCATCAATTCTTCAGTGCTCAGCTTTCTTTATGGTCCAAATCTCACATCCACACATGGGTGTGAGAAAAACTATAGCTTTGACTCTATAGACTTTTGTCGGCAAAGTAATGTCTCTGATTTTTAACACGCTGTCTAGATTTGTCATAGCTTTTCTTCTAAGGAGCAAGCATCTTTTAATTTCATGCTGCAGTCATAAACTGTAGTGATTTTGGAGCCCAAGAAAATAAAGTCTGTCACTGTTTCCATTGTTTCCCCATCTATGAAGGTGGTACTGTATGCCATGATCTTAGTTTTCTGAATGTTGAGTTTTAAGGCAGTTTTTTCACTCTCCTCTTTCACTTTCGTCAAGAAGCTCTTCAGTTCCACTTCACTTTCTGTCATAAGGGTGGTGTCATCTGCTTATCTGAGGTTATTGATATTTCTCCCAGCAATCTTGATTCCAGCTATGCTTCATCCAGCCTGGCATTTTGCATGATGTACTCTGCTTATAAGTTAAATGAACATGGTGACAGTATACAGTCTTGACATACTCTTTTCCCAACATGGAACCAGTCTGCTGTTTCATGTCTGGGTGTTGCTGTTGCTTCTTGACCTGCATATAGATTTCTTAGGAGGCAGGTCAGGTGGTCTAGTATTCCATCTCTTTAAGAATTTTCCACAGTTTGTTGTGTTCCACACAATAAAGGCTTTGGCCTAGTCAATAAAACAGAAGTAGATGTTTTTCTGGAACTCTCTTGCTTTTTTGATAATCCAATGGATGTTGGCAATTTGAGCTCTGGTTCCTCTGCCTTTTATAAATCCAACTTGAACATCTGGAAGTTCTTGGTTCATGTACTCTTGAAGCCTCACTTGGAGTACATTGAGCATTACTTTGCTAGTGTGTGAGATGAGTTCAATTGCGCAGTAGTTTGAGCATTTTTTGGCATTGCTTTCTTTTGGGATTGGAATGAAAACTGATCTTTACCAATCCTTGACCACTGCTGAGTTTTCCAAATTTGCTGGTATATAGAATGAAGCACTTTAACAGCATCTTCTTTTAGGATTTGAAATAGTTCAGCTGGAATTCCATTACCTCTACTAGCTTTGTTCGCAGTGATGCTTCCTAAGGCCCACCTGACTCCACACTCCAGGATGTCTGGCTCTATTGGTGGGTAATCACATCACGGTGGTAATCTTGGTCGTTATGGTCTTTATTTATTTTCCCCACCTTTTCTTAACATCTTCTGCCTCTGTTAGGTCCATACTATTTCTGTCCTTTATTGTGCCCATCTTTGCACGAAATATTCCCTTGGCTTCTCTAATTTTCTTGAAGAGATCTATAGTCTTTTCTACTCTATTGTTTTCCTCTATTGTTTTGCATTGATGACTTAGGAAGGCTTTCTTATCTCTCCTGCTATTCTTTGGAACTTTGCATTCAAATGTAGATATATTTTCTTTTAAAAAATTATTTATTTTTAATTGGAGGCTAATTACTTTAAAATATTATTGTGGTTTTTGCCATACATTGACATAAATCAGCCATGGGTGTACATGTGTTCCTCATCCCAAAATTCTCCCCCCTCCAACTCCCTCCCCATCCCATCCCTCAGGGTCATCCCAGTGCACCCTGAGCACCCTTTCTCATGCATCGAACCTGTACTGGCGATCTGTTTCACATATGATAATATACATGTTTCAATGCTATTCTCTCAAATAATCCCACCCTCGCCTTCTCCCACAGAGTCCAAAAGACTGTTCTATACATCTGTGCTGTCTCACATATAGGGTCATCATTACCATCTTTCTAAATTCCATATATATGTGTCAGTATATTGTATTAGTGTTTTTCTTTCTGGCTTACTTCACTCTGTATAATAGGCTCCACTTTCATCCACCTCATTAGAACTGATTCAAATGTATCCTTTTTAATGGCTGAGTAATATTCCATTGTGTATATGTACCACAGCTTTCTTTTCCATTCGTCTGCTGATGGACATCTATGTTGCTTCCATGTCCTGGCTATTGTAAACAGTGTTGTGATGAACATTGGGGTACACGTGTCTCTTTCAATTCTGGTTTCCTCGGTGTGTATGCCCAGCAGTGGGATTGCTGGGTCATATGACAGTTCTATTTCCAGGTTTTTAAGGAATCTCCACACTGTTCTCCATAGTGGCTGAACTAGTTTGCATTCCCACCAACAGTGTAAAAGGGTTCCCTTTTCTCCACACCCTCTCTAGCATTTATAGTTTGTAGACTTTTGGATCACAGCCATTCTGACTGGTGTGAAATGGTACCTCACTGTGGTTTTGATTTGCGTTTCTCTGATAGTGAGTCATGTGGAGTATCTTTTCATGTGATTGTTAGCCATCTGTATGTCTTCTTTGGAGAAATGACTGTTTAGTTCTTTGGCCCATTTTTTATTGGGTCATTTTTTTTTTCTGGAATTGAGCTGCAGGAGTTGCTTGTGTATTTTTGAGATTAATTCCTTGTCAGTTGCTTTATTTGCTATTATTTTCTCCCATTCTGAAGGCTGTCTTTTGACCTTGCTTATAGTTTCCTTCATTGTGTAAAACCCTTTAAGTTTAATTAGGTCCCATTTGTTTATTTTTGCTTTTATTTCCATTACTCTGGGAGGTGAGTCATGAGGATCCTGCTGTGATTTATGTTGCAGAGTGTTTTGCCTTTGTTTTCTTCTAGGAGTTTAATAGTTTCTGGTCTTAACTTTAGATCTTTTAATCCATTTTTAATTTCTTTTCCTGTATGGTGTTAGAAAATGTTCTAGTTTTATTCTTTTACAAGTGGTTGACCAGTTTTCCCAGCACCACTTGTTAGAGAGATTGTTTTTTCTCCATTGTATATATTTGCCTCTTTGTCAAAGATAAGGTGTCCATAGGTGTGTGGATTTATCTCTGGGCTTTCTATTTTGTTCCATTGATCTATATTTCTGTCTTTGTGTCAGTACCATACTGTCTTGATGACTGTGGCTTTGTAGTAGAGCCTGAAGTCAGGCAGATTGATTCCTCCAGGTCCATTCTTCTTTCTCCAGATTGCTTTGGCTACTCGAGGTTTTTTGTATTTCCACACAAATTGTGAAATCATTTGTTCTAGTTCTGTGAAAAATACCGTTGGTAGCTTGATAGGGATTGCATTGAATCTATAGATTGCTTTGGGTAGTATACTCATTTTTCACTATATTGATTCTTCCAATCCATGAACACGGTATATTTCTCCATGTATTTGTGTCTTCTTTGATTTCCTCTATCAGTGTTTTATAGTTTTCTGTATATAGGTCTTTTATTTCTTTAGGTATATTCCTAAGTATTCTATTCTTTTTTTTTCTGCAATGGTGAATGGAATTGTTTCCTTAATTTTTCTTTCTGTTTTCTCATTGTTAGTGTGTAGGAATACACTAGGAATGCAAGGGAATACAATACACATTGTTAGTGTACAGGAATACACATAGGATTGCAAGGGATTTCTGTATGTTAATTTTATATCCTGCAACTTTACTGTATTCATTGATTAGCTCTAGTAATTTTCTGGTGGAGTATAAAGGTTTTTTATGTAGAGGATTATGTCATCTGCAAACAGTGAGAGTTTTTTTCTTCTTTTCCAATCTGGATTCCTTTTATTTCTTTTTATTCTTTGATTGCTGTGGCTAAAATTTCCTAAACTATGTTGAATAGTTTGTGAGAGTAGGCACCCTTGTCTTGTTCCTGACTTTAGGGGAAATGCCTTCATTTTTTCACCACTGAAGATAATGTTTGCTGTGGGTTTATCATATATGGCTTTTATTATGTTGAGGTATGTTCCTTCTATGCCTGCTTTTAGAGGGATTTTATCATAAATGGATGTTGAATTTTGCCAAAGGCTTTCTCTGCATCTATTGAGATAATCATATGGAGTTTATGTTTCAATTTTTTTTAATGTGGTGTATTGCATTGCTTGATTTGTGGATAGTAAAGAATCCTTGCATCCCTGGGATAAAGCCCACTTGGTCACGATGTATGATCTTTTTTAACATGTTGTTGGATTCTGTTTGCTAGGATTTTGTTAATAGATATCTTTTCTTTTCTCCTTTGCCTTTCTCTTCTCTTCTCTTCTCTTCTCAGCTATTTGTAAGGCCTCCTCAAACAACCATTTTGCCTTTTTGCATTTCTTTTTCTTGGGATGGTCTTGATCACTGACTCCTGTACAGTGTCCCAAACCTCTGTCCATAGTTTTTCAGGTACTCTATCAAATCTAATTACTTGAATCTCTTTGTCACTTCCACTGTATAATCATAAGGGCTTTAATTTAGGCCATACCTGAATGGTCTAGTGATTTTCCATACTTTCTTCAGTATAAGTTTGAAGTTTGCACTGAGGAGTTCATGATCTGAGCCACAGTCAGCTCCCGGTCTTATTTTTCCTGACTGTCCAGAGTTTCTCCAACTTCAGCTGCAAAGAATATAATCAGTCTGATTTTGGTATTGACTGTCTTGATGATGTCCATATGTAGAGTATTCTCTTGTGTTGTTGGAAGAGGGTGTTTGCTATGACCTGTGCATTCTCTTGGCAAAACTCTATTAGCCTTTGCCCTGCTTCATTTTGTACTCCATTTTGTGCTTTATTTTGTCTGGCAAAATTTCATCATTGAGTCATTTTTATAAGACCCCTTCATATTGTTCAGTGCTATAGAGAAATCCAAGGCCAGTCTGATGTATTTCTTTCTCTTTTGTAAGTGCCCTTTTCCCCCTTGTCTGAATGACTGAAGAATTCCTGAAGGCAGTAAGTAACGGCTTCTGCTCTGAAGAGTTCAGTCTTGACTTTCTTCTGTGCTGTCAATTCATCTCATCAGTCTGATTCTGACCAGATGATAGGTATTAGAAACACTTTTCAGGCTTTTATTAATACCTTTTCCATTAGAAATACCTCTGCATGCAGTGGTTGGTGTAATTCCTTGCTACATCATCCTAGAATATGAGGATCTTTCCCCCTCCATTGGCCATGACTTTTTGAATGTTTGGCATGAGGTTATAGCCCTATATTAATTTGCTTCTGATAAACTCACCACTCTCCCTGTTTGTATTGTCTAAAATTAGTGTTGTTTTTCATTACATAAGATAATTTTCCTTCATTCTTCTTACTTATCAGGAAGTATAAGGTAATATTTATCTGATTTTTCTATCATTTTATTTAAAATATTTTCCAAACATACAGCGAAGATGAGAGAACTTTACAGTGAACACTTTCATACTCATTTGATCAGTCAGTCAATGCTCAGTCAAGAGGCAGAAACCGTATCAAAATTTTGAGTGGGTAAATTAAATGTAAAGTATTGCTGACCAAGTAAAAGCTAGCTAAGTATAGACAGTCATCATTTCTCACATTAGTGCAGAACTGTAAAAATGACAGTGCAAGCTGAAACTTTGCAAAATGATCTTA
The DNA here is from genome assembly GCF_016772045.2 of Ovis aries. Classification (NCBI taxonomy): domain Eukaryota; kingdom Metazoa; phylum Chordata; class Mammalia; order Artiodactyla; family Bovidae; genus Ovis; species Ovis aries. Next base: position 94,338,177 of record NC_056080.1, on the reverse strand, counting down.
GTAATCAATGGGGGAGAATTGATTGCATTTAAATTTTTTGTCAAAATACTGAAGTATTCTCTTATTGTTTTTAATAAATAAGGGACTAAAAAGCAGCAAAAGTTACGTATATTGAGTATACTTTAACTTAAAAGTTAAAAACTTTGAGTGTTATAATGTTTTATTTCTTTGTAAAGATTTATCAAGAGTAGTTTGAGTAGTACTTGCCTGTTTCTTCTTGGCATACAACTTAAGATATGAAACGAGCTTTGGCGAATTGTCATAGTCCTAAATTTGGGTTAGCTTCCAACATTTTATTCTTCGCACTTTCAATGTTGTAAAATATCTCTAAGATTTCCTTTAATGTGTAAGTTTTTGCTGGAATCTCTAATTTAGGGGTATCTTCATCTTTTGAATTGCAACATCTCCACACTTCAGTTCAGTTCAGTCACTCAGTCGTGTCCGATTCTTTGCCATCCCATGAACTACAGCATGCCAGGCCTCCCTGTCCATCACTAACTCCCAGAGTTCACTCAGACTCGAGTCCATTGAGTCCGTGATGCCATCCAGCCATCTCATCCTCTGTCGTCCCCTTCTCCTCCTGCCCCCGTCCCTCCCAGCATCAGTCTTTTCTAATGAGTCAACTCTTCACATGAGGTGGCCAAAGTACTTATATGTCAATAATTTGGCCCTCACTATGTTCTTCTGGCTTCATTTCTAGAGTCTCTTGGCAACAATGTCAGCATTTTCCAGAGTGAGATATTTCTTCTATAACTTCACTTATGCTTGATTTTATTTTCACTTCCAACATCATCATTTTTTGTTATTTTTGTTTCTTTGCTCCACTTTCATCTTTGTTGGCTAATTCTTTTTCAATTATCCATTTTTGTAAAATATCACATGGATTTATCACTGGGAACAAGAATTCAGCACACATACATGCTTTGCTGTCTATGCAGGAACTGAATGCCATATGAGGTGACCAACCAACAGCAGATGTTGAAAGAAATGACATGATTTGTTAGTGATCATAACATTCATCTATTATTTGTTTAGTGATTTGTGGACTGAAGAGCAGCTTGAAAATTTTGTGCTTTATGCGATTACTCACAGTTATTATACCCTTGTAACTAAAATTCAAAACGTGTTGTTGGGGAGCTGGTAGTTATTTAACCAAATTGTGGTAAGTCACAGATGTATAAAGTAAAAGCTATCTCTACTCATAGAGATTAAAGAGAATTCTAATGTATAGCTGAAATGTTAATCGAAAGAAGCTACCACTTTAGGACTGAAGGAAAATTGATCATAAGACCTTTGTTTAATTTCTAAAGTAAGTTCCCCCCAAGGCAGAGATTCAGGTATCTGAGGATTTGTAACTTCTAGAAAGAGCATAGTTTCTACTGCTGTGGGTAAAGAAAAGGGCATCCTCAAACCATAAAAGCAGCCTGTCATGATGGTGATGAAGAAAGTTGCTGGAGGCCACCAATAACAGCTTGGCACATAGTAAACACTTATAGACATAAGCTGCATTTGAGATCCCATAATGTTCCATTCTATAGATATGTCATGAGTGAACACCTTGGCTATTTCCAGTTGGGGTTATTGTGAATAATGCTACTATGAACATTCTTGTATAATTTGCCTAATTTGCCTGGTATTTAAAGATAGGTCAAATCTCTGTGCGTGTGTGTGTTTCCTTAAAACATTCTGCCTGTGAACGAGAAATGAAAAATGAGGAAACATGTTCTAACACAGAAAACATTATTCCTATTCTAAAATTAAAATACAAAATTTTATCTATGATTGCTGATCAGGCTATAGGAAAGCAGTTGAATAAATCAATGGTACTTTACTGAATCAATGTTCCCCCTCACAAACTGATGTGCATGTGTATGTGTAGACATTGCCTCAATTCGATGTTACTTCTCATTTATTTTAATTTTATATTTCTCCTGTTAAGAAAACATATAAAACAAGTATTAACAGACACATACACTGGAAACTTTCTTTTCTTCATTTTTTCTTTTAATGCTTCTAATACTCATTCTCATACAATTATAAACAACATGCACTATATGGGATTTACTCTAAAATATTAACTTTACTGTTTTTGTATTGAAAAATATTTGGTAATGATGGCTTCAAATATTTGAAAATGATGGCTTTAAAATTTTGATTAATATAGTAAGTGGTCAAACATTTTTATCTGGCAATTAATTGCCAAATTAAATAAAAATTGGAAATCTTGTCTGTTTTTTTTTTTAATTGTTGGGATGAGAACCATGGTGTTTAATCAAAGTTTATAAAAATAATTTCAGTCATTCACATTTTAAAATAGTTTCTCATTTTGTTTCTGGCTTACACTAAGCATGATTTTGTGGAATTATTATTATGATTTTGTTACAGTATTTGTTTTTTAAATATGGACCAGCATCACCTTTCAAATATATTGTGTAACAATTATTGAATACCAAATACAATGTTTAACGAAGACAGTAATTTTCAATACAGAACACATTTTCTCAAGAAACTGTGTTGGAAAAGTTCTTTGTCCCTAAATTATATCTTTATTTTTTTTAATTGGAGGATAATTGCTTTACAATATTGTGATGTTTTTGCCATACATCAACATAAGTTGGCCATAGGTATACATGTGTCCCCTCCCTCTTAATCCCCCTTTCCACCTCTCCCCTGACTCCATCCCTCTAGGTTGTCACAGTGCACTGGCTTTGGGTTCTGTGCATCATACATCAAACTCCCCCTGGTTATCTATTTTGTATATTGTATGTACTTTGGCCACCTGATGTGAAGAGCTGACTCACTGGAAAAAACCCTGATCCTAGGAAAGACTGAAGGCAAATGAGAAAGGGATGGCAGAGGATGAGATGGTTAGATCACTGACTCAATGGACATGAGTTTGGGCAAACTCTGGGAGATAGTGAAGGACAGGGAAGCCTGGCATGCTGTAGTCCATGGGTTCTCAAAGAGTCAGATGTGACTTAGTGATTAAACAACAAAAAAATGTATTTCAACGATATTCTCTCTAATCATCTCACCCTCTCCTTCCCCCACTCTGTCCAAAAGTCTGCTCTTTATGTATGTGTCTCGTTTGCTGCCCTGCACATTGGATCATTGGTACTATCTTTCTAGGTTCTCTAAATTCTGAAAGAGATGGGAATACCAGACCATCTGAGCTGCCTCTTGAGAAACCTGTATGCAGGTCAGGAAGCAACAGTTAGAACTGGACATGGAACAACAGACTGGTTCCAAATAGGAAAAGGAGTACGTCAAGTCTGTATATTGTCACCCTGCTTATTGAACTTATATGCAGAGTACATCATGAGAAATGCTGGGCTGGAAGAAGCGCAAGCTGGAATCAAGATTGCCAGCAGAAATATCAATCACCTCAGATATGCAGATGACACCACCCTTATGGCAGAAAGTGAAGAGGAACTCAAAAGCCTCTTGATGAAAGTGAAAGAGGAGAGTGCAAAAGTGGGCTTAAAGCTCAACATTCAGAAAACGAAGATCATGGCATCTGGTCCTATCACTTCATGGGAATAGATGGGGAAACAGTGGAAACAGTGTCAGACTTTATTTTGGGGGCTCCAAAATCACTGCAGATGGTGATTGCAGCCATGAAATTAAAAGACGCTTTCTCCTTGGAAGAAAAGTTATGACCAACCTAGTAGCATATTCAAAAGCAGAGACATTATTTGCTAACAAAGGTCCATCTAGTCAAGGCTATGGTTTTTCCAGTGGTCATGTATGGATGTGAGAGTTGGACTGTGAAGAAAGCTGAGGGCCAAAGAATTGATGCTTTTGAACTGTGGTGTTGGAGAAGACTCTTGAGAGTCACTTGGACTGAAAGGAGATCCAACCAGTCCATTCTAAAGGAGATCAGTCCTGGGTGTTCATTGGAAGGACTGATGTTGAAGCTGAAACTCCAATACTTTGGCCACCTCATGCGAAGAGTTGACTCATTGGAAAAGACCCTGATGCTGGGAGGGATTGGGGGCAGGAGGAGAAGGGGATGACAGAGGATGAGATGGCTGGATGGCATCACCGACTGGATGGACATGAGTTTGAGTGAACTTCGGGAGTTGGTGATGGACAGGGAGACCTGGCGTGCTGCAATTCATGGGGTTGCAAAGAGTCGGTCACGACTGAGCGACTGAACTGAACTGATATATATAGATATATAGATATAGATATATATGTTTACATACAATATTTGCCTTTCTCTTTCTGATTTACTTCACTCTGTATGATAGGCTCTAGGTTCATCCACCTCATTAAAACTGACTCAAATGCATTCCTTTTTATAGTTGAGTAATATTCCATTGTGTGTATGTACCATCACTTTCTTATCCATTCATATGTTAATGGTTGCTTCCATGTCCTAGCTATTGTAAGTAGTGCTGCAATGAGCTTTGGGATACATGTGTCTTTTTCTATTATGGTTTCCTCAGGGTATATGCCCAGTAGTGGAATTGATTGGTCTGTAAAAGAATAAAATTAGGGCACTTCCTAACACCGTACACAAAAGTAAATTCAAAATGGATTAAAGACCTAAATGTAATACCAGAAACTATGAAACTCTTAGAGGAAAATAGGCAGAACACTCTTTGACATAAATCACAACAAGATCCTCTATGACCCACCTCCTAAGAGTAATGGAAATAAAAACAAAAATAAACAAATGAGAACTAATTAAACTTAAAGCTTTTGCACAAGGAAGGAAACTATAAACAAGGTGAAAAGACAACTCTGAGTGGGAGAAAATAATAGCAAAGGAAACAGCTGAAGAAGAATTGATTTCTTGAATCATATCTTAATTTAGATCTGCATAACATCTCACCTGAGCCATTTACAACATTCTGTTTCCTGACATTCACTATCTGTTCCCTCCAAACAGACTCCTGAGGAGTCTGATGAGCCGTAAATAGCTCCTCCTTATAGGTCCTAGATCCTTTGCCTTTTGGCCTTGTTTACTATTGCAGCCCTGTTTTCTATCACACCTCTGCTTCAGGATCCCCTGCTCCAGCCAATCTAAGCTCGTTACTTATAATATCTTCCAGAAACACATTGTACTTTTTTTTTTTTTTTACTTCTCTTTCCTTTTGCACATACTGTTCTCTCTGTCCTAGATGGCCTTACCTATTCTATTTTCTAGGCTTCCCTGTGGCCTGGATAAAATATTGCTAAAGAATCCTTTTCCTTTGCTCTATTTCCAGGTTCACAGAGTGTAGCCCTCTGATTAGAATTTGGCTCCCTAGATAGGTCTGCCTTCAATGAAGGAATATATGGGTCAAAATTTCTGGGCTTTGAAAGATAAAGACCAGACCCAAGACCATAGTAAATTCACGGTCAGAATCACCTTGGTTTCTTTCACCAACTAGCCATATTACTTTTATCTTTTCCATCTTGTCTTTTAAAAATGTTAGCTCACTTTCTTTTTTTCCCTCTTGCTGGCCAACATTTGTTTGCTTTTTAAGTGTAGAGATTATGCATGTAAACTACTTAACATAGTGACTGACAAATATTAAGAGCCCATAAAATGTTGGCTAATAAAAATAAAAACAACAACAATTACAATGGTATCATTGATATTTGTCATGAAGAGATTAAGAGATTATCAATTAGTGATTAAGAGATTATCAATTAGTAATCACTTTCTAGCTTGCTTCAGTGGTTGTATCCATATACTCTAGAAATTTCCAAGTATAACAGCTACATTATCTAAAGCCCCGACTCTTTAGAATTGTAGACAAGTCAAATGCTTATAACAGATTATTATTAGCACTTTATATTGGAGCACTGGGTATCATATTGTTATAGAAGTTAATCAGTTGCTATGATCATTATAAAAACTTCAACAATTACAATTTTCTGCTGTTCTGATAAATCATACTTTAAATAGCATGTCAAGAACCAAAGAACCTAATAAAGAATCGAACTGTACGTCTTAACTAGGTATTCATAAAAAAATCTTTTTGTTCCAACATTGTTTTAAAAAGAGGTTTTTATTGCTGGATTTTCTTCCTAAAGTGTCTAATTCCTGTTGATAAATGTAGCCTGACTGCACAAGGTTGTTGGCATTTGTCAAATTTTCATAACAAAATTCTTACTTGAAAAGCTAATGTATAATTTATTTTGTACATATATCTCATTTCAAAATACTTTAGCAAGAGAACTTGAATAAAATATAACCCTGGGTGTAAAGCATGCATATTTTATTAATGCAAAAATTAAATTTAAATATACTTAAAATGTATATTATAAGGAAATGCATTATTTTAACAAATATGTAAAATGCTGTTTAGCTTAGTGTTTCATATAGACTTGTACTTGAAGAGAACTAAGTAACAAAGGTTTTATACATATTGATATTTGAGTCTGGGACTCTGTTATAAAATATTTGCTTTACTTTTGAGTTTGCAATCAATGATTAGACTATCCACCACCATCCCTATGCTTAAAGACCTTTATTTTAGAGAAGGTGTTGATTATACTACCAATTTGTGCAACTTAAACCTCAGAATATTTTCCTTGTGCTATGTAAAATATATCTTCAGGGCTTTCTGTGACTGTCTCTGCATACCAATAGACAGATTTTTGCAGACTATAATGTGCATTCAGTCAGTCCAGAAGAGCTGTTGAAAAATATACTGTGGGTACCTGCCAGCCACTTTACCATTTTGATTCCATTAGATTTTACAAACATTTATTGACTGCTTAAGATTGTGCAGGTTTTGTTGAGGAACAAGATAAGTAAGACAATGCTGATGCCCTCAAGATGTCATAATTTAGCAGGGGAGAGGAGAAATTGGTCATAATTATTCTAGTATCAGAAGAATGTGCTGGAATAAACCTTGGAAAGAGCCACAAGGTGCTGCAGAGGTTTGAGGGAGGGAGCTTTTGCATTAGGGAAGGCTTTGTAAATGAAGTAATCCTTGAAAGGCAGACTGAGCATAGAAAGGCATTTCAGGCAGGGGAAACAACTTGAGTAAAGGCAACGAGGGAGAAGATTTGCTATATGCTACTGTGGGTCAGGCAGTACACTAAAGCTTTCTATACGCTTGCTCATTTATTCTGTGCAATCAACCTGTAATGTGCAGTCCATTTTACAGATATGAAAGTTCAGAGCTGGTAAAAGAAGTGGCATAACTGGTATTGAATCCAGATCAATACGACACCAAAGTCCATGTTCTTTCCTCTTAGAGGCCGGAAAATTCACAGTCTGGGAATAGAAAGAGTAGAGTTACTCAGAACATGATATCCCTGAAATATAGCATAAAGGACAAGATGATCAGTGGAATCCATAAAGCTCTAACTATGTTATACTAGATATTAACAAGTATCCTGGGCAATGTTCCATAGACAAATATGTATGGAAAATGCTGCATGCTATATCCTAGGATGGCCATATATAGGTTGTACATGCGTGCTAAGTCACTTAAGTTGTGTCCGACTCTATGTGACCCTATGGACCATAGCCCACCAGGCTCCTCCATCCATGGGATTCTCCAGGCAAGAATACTGGAGTGGGTTGCCATGCTTTCCTCCAGGGGACCTTCCCTACCCAGGGTTCAAACCTGACTCTCTTACATCTCCTGCATTGGCAGGCAGGTTCTTTACCACTAGTGCTACCAGAGAAACTGAGCCATGTATGGATTCTATATTGCTTCAATTAGTGCCATGTAATAAGTTACAATATGAATAGCGACCTTTAGTGTCGTGCAGTGCACAATAGGCACAACCATTTGTTGCACATCAGCTTTCTTGGAGATTCACACGTCACATTAGCATATGAAAAAGCTCAGGAAGTTCTATAGTAATGAAATCCAGTTAACCCTATAACTTTCAAAAGTATTTGACCACCATGGTGGGGGTGGAGTGGGGGTAGGGGGTGTTCACTTTAGTATCTATTAATACCTCACGGAAGACTAGCATTCTGTGGAACACAATTTGGAAAACACTGGGTTAATATTTCATACTTGATAGATCAGATTAGAATAGATTGACTTGGCTATATAATTCTTGTATGGAAATTCTGCCAAAGACACTTATGTATTAGTCTAGATGATATTACTTCCATTTTCACATGACGCACATTTTCTTTTCGCAATACACAGCTCTGAGAAACAAATTTCCTTGAGCAGAGCTTATGTGCTGAAAAATAGTTTACAGGTATGAGGGCATATTTAATTCCCTCAATCTTGGGGTGACCTGATTGCGCCTGAGGCAGTGGGAGTTTCTGGGCTGGTTAACTTCCTGCTCAAGCAGACTTCTCCATTTATCCCAGGGTAAACATTATAATTTTTTTGGTATGCTGTGATGTGGGAATGGCCAGGAAGCACTGGTTTTGAAAATAGCCAGGAGTTACTTGCTAAAAAATCAAGTCTTGTTTAATGAGGTAGAGGGATGTTTTTCCTCAAGCACCAGAAATATTAGTTGGTAAAGCCAATGTTAGAAGAAACCAGCATTATTACAAAATATACTTCAAGGAAAGATGAATCAGATATTTGAGAATAATTTTTTGATCACTTTGCTTATCAGGTTGTGAACATCACATTAATCTCTTTACCTTTCATGATTAAAACTTTTTGGGATAACAGCAATTACTCATTTATGTACATGTATCTTGAATATGAACCATGTGAATCTGTAACAGTAAAGGAGGCATTCAGGATGAAGTGGCACAGCTCTTTAAATAGTCATATTTCATTTCATTTAAAAATCTTTGCTCAACTGAAAGAATGACAAAAATGCTATTGTTAAAGAGAAAAAAAAACTTTGGAAAATTGTGAATGTCTAAAATTTCCTGCAGTTATTTTTGCAAGGATTGATTCATATTCAGATTAGCTTCCTGCCAGATGGAAGAAACACACAGTAAATCAACTTTTGCAGAAGAGAAATAAAAGAGAAGCACAAGCTGCTATTTAAAGGGTTTTCTTTTTTTTTTGCCATATTAATAGTACATTAACCCATAGGCAGTATTAATGCAAGAAGCTAAACTATGGGTGTTACCATTCTATCCTTTAGAAAGACAATAATTTTTGGTCCAATGGATTGAGAAAAATTATTTCCTTGAATTGCACATCCAATATAATATTTCTGTTTAATGATGGTCAGGCCTTATGCATACCAAAGCAGAAAGAAAAGGACAAATATGTGCAAGAAGGAAATAAATTACTCTTCTTGTACCCAGTGAACCACTACTTTCTGTGCTTGATCCTGGGAAGAATTAAAGTACACAGTAGATAACATGGATTGATGTGTTTGGGGGCTCACCAAACCTTGGTTCATGATGTTCTGGGGGGGCGGTGGTGCAAGTGGAGCCCGTACATACAGTGCCTTAAAGGAGGTCTATTTGTTCTGGTCAGGTCAGCCAATGCATAAAAGCAAACTCTCGCTATGTGCCCAGTGTTGGAGATGAGATTTCTTCTCTGTACCAGGAGTCATACTCCACATTTAATTAATTCTTGTTTCTCCTGGCTTTGAATCTTCAGCTTGTTCTTATCATGATGTTTTTGTGCTGTATTGTTCTCAGTCGCTCAGTCATGTCTGACTCTGTGACCCCATGGACTGTAGCCTGCCAGACTCCTCTGTCCATGGAATTTTCCAGGCAAGAATACTGAAGTGGGTTGCCATTTCCTTCTTCAGAGGATCACCTTGAGCCAAGGATCAGACCCAAAGCTCCTGTCTCCAGAATTGGCAGGGGGATTCTTTACCATTGTACCACCTGATGTTTTGGCCTTGTCCATTTAACTCTACACCCATTTTATTTTTTCTTCTGCTTATGATCCAGGCTTTCTCCACGATAACATTCTTCTCTCTATTATAGTTCAATAAAATACCTTGGGCTGTGACTCTTTAGGCTTTGTCCATACCCAAGTGCTCTCCCTCATATGCTGACTACATGGAGACAGCTTTTGATCTGACTTGTCTCAGCCTTGTTGGACACTCTGATGATAATCGTAACAATTTAGCTGTTAACATTTATCTACTGAGCACCACTTCCCTGGTGGCTCAGACAGTAAAGCGTCTGTCTACAATGTGGGAGACCAGGGTTTGATCCCTGGGTCAGGAAGATCCGCTGGAGAAGGAAATGGCAATCCACTCCAGGAAGATCCGCTGGAGAAGGAAATGGCAATCCACTCCAGTACTGTTGCCTGGAAAATCCCATGGACAGAGGAGCTTGGTAGGTTACAGTCCATGGGGCTGCAAAGAGTCAGACACTACTGAGTGAAGTTCCTTCCTATCATATGCTAATCCTCTCAACAGCCCTATGAGAGAGGTAGTATTATTAATCCACTTTCTTATAGTTGATGAAGTAAGGCTCAGACAGTTTTGGAACCTGTTACAAGATCACAGAGCTAATGTTGTCTTTTTAACAAATTGTGCTGAAACAAAATGACATCCACATGCAAAAAAAATGAATCTAGATACAGAACGTATACCCTTCACAAAAGTTGTCTCAAGTGAGTCATACACCTAAATGTAAAGCATTAAATTATAAAACTCCTAGAAGACAACAAAGGAGAAAAAATAATTGATCTTGGGTGTGCCAATGACATTTATTTGTTTAATTAAAAAATTTCAAGAAATTATATAGTTGATTTGCAATATTGCATTAGTATCAGGTGTACAACACAGTGATTCAATATTTTTATATACCACTGTGATGAGTTTTTAGATACAACACCAAAGGCAAGATCTGTGAAATAAATCATTTGTAAGCTGGATTTCATTAAAGTTAAAAATTTGTACTTTTTAAAAGACAGTGTTGACAGAATGAAAAGATAAGTGACAAAGCAGGAAAAATATTTGCAAAATACATATCTGATAAAGGACTATTATTTATAATATATATATTAAAAAACCCTCTTAAAATAAAATTATAAGGAAAAGAACAATTTGTATAAAAAATAAGAAAAAGACCTAACAGATACCTCACTGAAGAATATATATAGAAAGCAAGTAAGCACTGGAAAATATATTTGACATCATATATTATCCAAGAACTGCAAATTAAAATAGCAATGAGATACCAGTAAACACCTGTTAGAAGGGCTAAAACCCCAAACACTGACAAGACAGAATGCTGATGAGGATGTGAAGCTATACAAACTTTATTGCTGATGGGAATGCAAAGTGGCACAGCTACTTTGGAAGACCATTTAGCAGTTTCTTATGAAACTAAATATGTTCTTACCATACAACCCAGAAATCACAGTCCTTGGTATTTGTATCAGTGGTTTGAAAACTAATGTCCAGACAAAACCTGCACGCAGATGTTTTTAGCAGCTTCACTCAAAATTGCCAAAACTTGAAAGCAATAAAGTTATCCTTCAGCAGTTTAATGGATAGATAAACTGTAGTTGTCCAGACAAAAAGTAATATTTAGTATAAAGAAGTGGGCTCTCAAGCCATAAAAAGACATAGAAGAAACTTAAATTCATATTACTAAATGAAAAAAGAAAATCTGAAAAGGCTATCTATTCCATCTAAATGACACTCTGGAAAAGACAAAATTATGGAGACAGTATAATGATCAGTGATAGCCAGGGGTGGGCAAGATGAATATGCAGAGTACAAAGGATTTTTAAGGTAGTGAAAACTATTATGTATGATACTACAGTGGTGCAGACAATACATTATATATTTATAAAAACTCATTGTGTGCATGTGTGTGCATACACAGACACATGTCCACACTCCACTTTTCCTTTATTGTGAATGAGTAGCCTATCATTCTTAAGATTTGACACTGAGCCCTAGAGACCATAATTTAATTATAATACAATGTATAAATACCTCATTTGACAGATAGATAATCTCATGTTATGAAGTCAATAAAATCATTGTTGAAAAGATTAAAAACTTCCAAAATAAGCATTTAAAAGATCAGTTTCCTTCTTCAAACTCGATCTGTTCCTTTTAATTACAGAGTGATATATTGTACCCACTCACTTTATTTTCAGCGTTATTGCAGTGTACCTTATAAGTATGCAAAGCTATATCAGACGCTAAATGCTTGAAGCATGAGGTGTTTTGGATTTTTATTCTTAATTATTGTGCTGAATTTCTTATTTGGGTCTGGATTTCATATGAATAAATTATTCTCCAAATACATAATTTAAAACAATTAATATTCAGTCTACTTTAATACAGATTAGAATCTAAGCCAAATTCATTTATGAACAAGAATGTTAAGTAGTAATGCTGTTCAAAACTCCTAAAAGTTGTAGTCACCCAACACGCAAGTTATTCTGCCATAGATAGATATTTAGGATCAATCTCCACAAATCCAATTGTTATATTTTTTGATGCTGTGGTTCCTGACGTTTATAGACAACCCTAGTGCCTTCTGATTTTTGTTTGCTCTTGATTGTTAGTATCCTGGAACTGATAGATCACAAAAATAACTTTAGAGCCTGATAAAGTCATTTTGCTGAGTTATTTTCCACTGAGGCTATAGCACTATTTCCTGGCTCTCTGCCCTATCCAATTCTGTTCATGACTACTGCTTTACTCTCCTTTCTATTGCAGTTTATGCTCATTTCCATATTTTTGTTTACATTAGATTTCAATCTTCTCAAGAACATGGGACGCTTTTAAAAAATATCCATGGTATTTAGTGAAATAATTTTGCTCCAAATGGATGCTGAATTAGTAGGTAAGTGATCCATGTTTTGGACAAAGGTAGTCCATCTACTTTGCATAAAGAATAAGTGAGTTGCGAAAGTTTAAGGCTATTTAGAGTCACAATGAAGGGACTTCCCTGGTGGTCCAGTGGTTAGGAATCCATCTTCTAATGCAGGGGATGGGCCTCTGATCCCTGGTCGAGGAACTAAGATCTCACATGCCTTGGGGACAACCAACCCTGTGCACCACAACTAGGGAAAGCCCTGCTCACAACAACAAAGACTCAGAGCAGCCAAGAATAGAATCATAATGAAAAGTGTTACATACAAACTCAATAGACAATGTTGGAATAAAATTTGTTTACTAGCTCATAAATTATTTCATCAAAGTTGGATTAAAAATTATTAATCTAGCATAAATTGTAAGAAGAGAATAAAGATGGAATTATATGTTTTGTCCATGGGTAATACAAATAAGTATAGGAAAGATTCCTAAAAAGAAAGATTTAAATATAATTTTAAGTTTAGATAGTTCACTTTCTCACTGGTGATAAAAGGTCACTTCTTCAACACAACAATCTTACATGTTTATGTATGTAATAATAGAGTTTCAAAATACATGAAGCAAAAATTGACAGAACTGAAAAGCCAATCAATCAAAGTTTATACTTGAAGATCTCATCATTCCTCTCTTATTAACCAATAGCATAAATAGAAAATCAGTAAGCTTATTGAATATCAGGACAACATTTCCAATCAATTTGACACAATGGCATATGTAGAAGACTCCAAATAAAAAAAAGAGGAATATACTTTCATTTCTAGTATGTATGAAATAATCTAATAAAGTAGATGCTAACCTGGGTTATAAAACAAATTGTAAGAACTTATATATATATATATATATATATATATATTAAATTAGAAGATAATTACTTTACAATACTGTGATGGTTTTTCCATACATCAACATGAATCAGCATTAGGTGTACATATGTTCTGTTGATCCCTGCCCACTCTTCCCTCCCCATCTCACCCCTGTAGGTTGTCACAGAACATCAGCTATGGATTTCCTTTCATACATCAAACTCTCACTGGCTATCTATTTTGAATATAGTAATGTATATGTTTTAGTATTATTCTTTCATATCATCTGACCCTCTCCTTCCCCCACTTTGCCCCAAATGTCTATGTCTTCTTTGCTGCCCTGCAAGTAGGATTGTCAGTATTATCTTTCTAGATTCCATATATATGTGGTAATATGCGATATTTGTCTTTATCTTTCTGACTTCACTCTGTATAATAGGCTGTAGGTTCATCCACCTCATTAGAACTGACTCAGATGTGTTCATTTTCATAGCTTAGTAATATTCCATTGTGTATATGTACCACAACTTCCTTATTCATTCATCTGTCGATGAACATCTACTTCCATATTGCTTCTGTGTGATAGCTATTGTAAATAGTGCTGCAATGAATATTGAGTGTGTGTGTGTGTGTGTGTGTGTGTGTGTGTGTGTGTGTGTGTGTGTTTCAAGTCTGGTTTCCTCAGGGTATAGGCCCAGTAGTGGGATTTCTGAGTCATGTGGTAGCTTAATTCCTAGCTTTTTAAGTAACCTCCATACTGTCCTCCATAACGGTTGTATCAGTTGGCATGCCCACCAACAGTGTAAGAGGATTCCGTTTTCTCTACACCCTCTCTAGCATTTACTGTTTGTAGACTTTTTGATCATTGCCTTTCTGACCAGTGTAAGATGATATTTCATTGTAGTTTTGAACTTTGAAGAAAAACAAAAGTGTGTTTCTGGATCATAATGTAGTTGAACTAGAAACAAATTAAAGATATCAGAAAAATCTCCAAATATTTTGAAATTAAAAACAAGTGTCTAAATAATCCATGGGTCAAAGAATAAATCATAGGGGAAATTGGAAAATATTTTTGATCAAAAGGAAGATGGAAATATGTCAAAATTTGAGGGATGCTGCTAAAGTAGAACTTAGAGAGAAATTTATAGCATAATATTAGATGTTAGATTCGTGGCATCAGATATGCAGATGACACCACCATTATGGCAGAAACTGAAGAGGAACTAAAGTGACTCTTGATGAAGGTGAAAGAAGAGAGTGAAAAATCTGGCTTAAAACTCAACATTCAAAAAACTAAGATCATAGCATCTGGTCCCATCACTTCATGGCAAATAGATGGGAAAACAATGGAAACAGTGACAGTCTTTATTTTGTTGGGCTCCAAAATCACTGCAGATGGTGACTGCAACCATGAAATTAAGATACTTGCTCCTTGGAAGAAAAGCTATGACCAACCTAGATAGCATATTTAAAAGCAGATACATTACTTTGCCAGCAAAAATCCATATAGTCAAAACCATGTTTTTTTCCAGTAGTCATGTATGGATGTGAGAGTTGAACTATAAGGAAAGCTGAGTGCAGAAGAATTGATGCCTTTGAACTGTGGTGTTGGAGAAGACTCTTGAGAGTCCCTTGGACTGCAAGGAGATCAAATCAGTCAATCCTAAGGGAGATCAGTCCTAAATATTCATTGGAAGGACTGATGCTGAAGCTGATGCTCCAATACTTTGGTCACCTGATGCTAAGAACTGACTCATTGGAAAAGACTCTGATGTTGGGAAGATTGAAGGCAGGAAGAGAAGGGGACAACAGAGGATAAGGTGGTTGGATGGCATTACCAACTCGATGGACATGAGTTTGAGCAAGCTGCGGGAGCTGGTGATGGACAGGGAGGCCTGGCATGCTGCAGTCCATGGGGTCTCAGAGGGTCAGACATAACTGAGTGACTGAACTGAACTCAACTCAAAATCACTCAACTCATTTTGTTTTTCTGGCAAAACCAATACAGTATTGTAAAGTAAAATAAAATAAAAATTAAAATTAAAAAAATAAAATAAAATACTTGCAAACTAAAAAAAAATCACCATGTTAAGTGAAGAAAGTCAGGAAAAAACCCTACATAATGAACGTTCCATTTTCTTGGCATTCTAAAAGAGGCAAAGTATATAAGAAAATATGAGATCAGTGGTTGCCTGTGGTTAAGGGTAATAATGGGAATTAACTGCAAATAGGCATGAGGGATCGTTTAAGGATTGTGAAAATTCTCTAAAATTGAATTTTGGTGAATGTTGCACAAATTACTGGAAAACATTCAATGCATATACTCTCAATAGGTGAATTTTATGGTATGAAAATATTCCTTAATAAACCTTTTTTTAAAAAAGCCACCATAAAAGGAGATATTTGCACTCTATCTCTTACGTGTGGCTGTCCACTTTTCCCAACGTATTTTTTGAAGATACTGCCTTTTCTCCATTACCTCCTTTGTCATAGATTAATTGACTATAGATATGTGAGTTTATTTCTAGGTTCTTTGTTCTGTTCCATTGATCTATGTGTCTGTTTCTGTGCCAATACCATGGTGTTTTGATTGCTGTAGTTTTGTAGTATAGTCTTCAGTCTGAAAGGGTTCTATCGCCAGCTTCATTCTTTTTTCTCAGAATTGCGTTGGGAGTTTGGGGTCTATTGTGGTTCCATATAAATTTTAGGATTATTTGTTCTAGTTATGTGAAAAAGTTCATGGGCATTTTCATGAGGAATACATTAAATCTTAGATTGATTTGGGATGTATGGCCATTTAAACAATATTTAGTCTTCTAATTTAAGAGCAAAATATATCTTTCCATCTCTTTGAATTGTCTTCAGTTTTCTTTAGTGGTATTTTATAGTTTTCAGCAAATAGGTCTTTCCCCTCCTTGGTTAAAAAAAACAGAATATCCAAATTGTCAGCAAAACACATAAGCAAATGAAAAAAGTAAGCACATTAAAAAATGCTCAGCACGATTTGTCACAAGAGAAATGGAAACAAAATCACAGTGAGATACCACTATATGTATACCAGAATGGCTCAGATGAAAACCAATGATAATGCAAAGTGGTAAAAAGATATAGAGCAACTGAAGGTCTCATCCACTGCTAGTTTGTATGCAAATTGATATAACCATATTGACAGTCTTTATCAAAGCTGAATGTACTTATGCTGTAGCTCAGCTATTTCAATTTCATTCTAATATACTATGAGTATATATGCATACTTAACATATATGTATACATGTTTTTTTAAACACATGGATAAATTTAAACACATGGATAAAAATGTTCATAGTAGCACTATTTGTAGCGTCCGCAAACTGGAAACAACTCAAATTCCTGTAGATAGTAAAATGGCTGAATACATTGTGGTATATTATTAAAACAGCAATGAAAAGTGATGAATTGCTATCACAGGCAGCAACATGGATGAATTTCACAAACATAAATTTAATGGAAAAAATCAAACAGTAAAGTGAATGTACTGTAAAGCTTCATTTATAAACAATTCAAAATCATACAAAACTAGTGAGAAGGAAGTTAAGATAAGAGGTGCTGAGATGGTTGTGGTGTTAATGGTAGCTAAGTCCTGGATCAACATGCTGGGTTGTTGTTGTTTAGGTGGTAAGTCCTGTCCAACTCTTTTGTGACCCCATAGACTGTAGCCTGCCAGGCTCCTCTATTCATGAGATTTCCCAGGCAAGAATACTAGAGTAGATAGCCATTTCCTTCTGCAGGGGATTCTCCTGACCCAGGGATTGAACCTGTGTCTTCTGCATTGGCAAGTGGATACTTTACCATTGAGCCACTTGGGAGCCTCCTGGATCTACACAGGGAAGCTCTAGCTGAGAGTGAAGTCTCTGAAGCTGGACATGGAGAGCTTAAGAAATGTTTGAAAAAAAAATCACTCTGACTAAGTGCACAGTACTTGTTATTATATCAGTTCTACTGAGCTATTATTTTGGTTCTACTTGCACCTAAGGAAGCTTTGCCCTGGGATGAGAGCAAACAGAAAAAAATTAAACAAAATTCAAGACAGAAATAGTTTCTGCCAGCCAAGAAATCCTGAAAAGTTTCTTGTCATGGATATAAAGATGAAGAAAACATGAGTATTGCTGGATGCTGTTGTGCTTGGTTCTGGATAAATTTGATAATCTGACTGACTTCTCTTATCCTCACACACAAAGAAAAGTTCTTGCTGGAACTGTCATGACAACAGGCACAGATGTGAAAGATGCCAAAGTGATAAGCGTTTATAACAGAAACAAAATATAATAATGGCAAATTCATGAGTGATTGTAGCCTTGCATTAAATGTCTGTCATGCAGAAATTATATTGCAGAAATCCTTGTTTAGATTTCATTAAATACACCTTGAGCTTTACTTAAATAACGGAGATGATTAAAGAAGATCCATCTTCAGATACCCGAACAAGGAGGGTTTAAGCCAAAGGAAATCAAACAAAACTGTATATCAGCACCTGTGGAGATGCCTGAATTTTCTCATCATATAAACTAATACTGGCACAACCATCAGACTCACTCAGTGGCAACTATCTTTAGAATATGGCTATTTAATCTCTTTGTTGTTTAGTTCGCTAAGTTGTGTCTGACTCTTTGCGACCCCATCGATTGCAGCACACCAGGCTTCTTTAAGATGACTTTATTTTGCAGTGTTTAAATACTTAGAAATTGACATTTGGCAGCTGCTCTGTGGCCATCTCAGGAAAGTCAGAGCCATTTTAAAAGGATGAAAGATGATTCTGGCCCTCTCAAGGCCTTGTCCTTAAGGCCTTTTCAGTTGAATCCCTCTGCAAGATAAACCTTCTTTACCAGTTGAAACTTTTGCTATTCATAGAAGTTATAGTCTGGACATTGTACCTCCATGTTTTTCTTTTATTCATGCATATGTATTCATGTTCTGTCTCAGCAGCAGAATCTCATAGATGACAATAAAATTATGTACTTGTTAACGTTCCAAGATTCACTTTGGGGCTGGAACTTGCTGGATGTTCATCCTTCCATAAAGCGACTCAGGATATGTCCTCACACTGATAAGCTACCACCCATAGAGCAAACCCCTTAGCAGGTCCTGCCAGAACCTTCCTGGGGCTCCTAAGAGGCCATGATGGATAGAATTGAAATGTACCCATGGCAGGTAAATGATGTTTCAGTGGTAGGTCGCATCTACCCTTTACTTTTATTATTTTTAAAATTTTTTCATCATCAAGGTTAACAGTAAAGTGGACAAAAGCTTTGGAGTTCAAGGGTTTTAACTTCTGAAGTAAAAGTTGCTCAGTCATGTCCGACTCTGCAACCTCATAGACTATACAGTCCATGGAATTCTCCAGGCTAGAATACTGGAGTGGGTAGCCGTTCCCTTCTCCGGGGGATCTTCCCAACCCAGGGATCAAACCCAGGTCTCTAGCATTGTGAGCGGATTCTTTACCAGCTGAGCCACAAGGAAAGCCCTTTAACTTCTGAGTGTGCCCTTATTTAAAAAAACACAGTTAAAGTATTTTTATCCTTTTCAAAGTATCTTAAATTATTTTATTCAAGCTTGGAACTAAAACCATAATCCTAAACTAAAATACATTTCTCTTGGTGTGTATGTGTGTGTAAGGTCTGCCTTGCTTTGTAGTGCTTGGCTACTAGCACATTTTTAACTTGAGAAATGAGAGTATGGATTTTTATTTAAAAGCATCTATTAGAGCATATACATAAGCAGGAATGGGGAAAGCAGAGGTTGTCTCAGATCAAAATTGACAGGTCTCTTTAGCCCTTATGATATTTTTTGAGAAGAACAAAATAGAAAGACATAAAATTTGACAGTTGGTGAGGTTAAATTGTAGCATCAATATCTGTTGAACTTTAAATGATAGATATGAAACAAAATGTAAGTATTTTGTTGTAATAATAACTTAGTATGGAAGTTACCTTTGGAGTGAAAGGGAGGGTAGTAACTGGTGGGGACAGTAGGGGGACTTCTCAGGATATTGCTAGTGTTCTGTTTCTGATCTGAGTGGTAGTTACAGGATAATTTTACTGTGGGGGAAAAGCATCAATCTGTACAATTACAATATGTGTTATTTTGAATGTATGTCATTTTTTTCCAATTAACCAATTTTACTTTAAAAGGAACAATGGTTCAACAATGAAAATAATTATTTCCATCATTTTCTTTCCCCAAATCAGTCTAATCTCATAAATATTTATAGTAATTGGTTGCAAATATTCTAAGCATTCTTCCAATGCCAGGACAGAGATTTATATAAACTTTTACAACATCAAAACATAAGAATTATGCATATTATTTCATCTCTCATCACTGTGGAGTGGACTTAGCTTTTCAGTTTAAGAGAAGCTTTATTTCAACAAAGCAAGCTTCCAAGTCATCAAGAACCTGTCTCTGACCCTTTCATTTGACATTGTATGATAGCAATGCTAAGTACTGTGATCTTCATTAAGAAATTCTTAGCATTGACAGCATATAGGCTTAGGCTGGAGTGCAGTTTACAATCTTGGAATTCCTCCTCAAACGTCTTCCAACTCCCTTCTGGGATCTCTGCTGCACATTTCCTCCACAAAATGGAACCAAAGAACTCAAAAAATATCATACTTTATTTTCAGATCAAAACAAAAAAGTCTGTTGGATTCTCCATTCTTGTTCCCTCAGGAAATTTGCCTCTGCCTAACCTTTGCATGCATATTTTGCTGGCTGTAGTGTAGACACTGTGTCTTTGTATCTTTTCTCTTTATCTACCAGAACCATAAACAACCCTTTAATTAGCCTGTGTTACATGGATTCAGCAAGACAAAAGCACATGGATTGTATCCCTTGCTGACATCTTTGATAAAAAGAGATACAGGCCTTCAGAAATACTCACCATTTTTGGTCATATCTACAAAATGTTTGTTTAATTAGGAAATTCTATGCTTAGGATTTCAACATGATACAGAAGAAAATACTTGATAACTTCAGTTGGATTTTTTTAAAATTGTTGACTATATGATTGAAAAAAATAGTTATACTCAACAGTAATACATGAAATGTCTCAAAGTTTTTCCTTAAACTCCAGTATTTGAAAATGGGAAATTAAGTGATTTGTTGGGGTTAGGGAGGTTGTGTAGTTAATGATTAGGACAGTTTAGGAAGCATGACTGGTAAGTTATAAAACACTTCCTTTATCACTACCTGTTTCTATCTCTGATATTAGATGATTTTTCATTTAACAAATATTTATCAAATGCTTACATATACTGGATAGCTTTAATCATTTATTCTTTCATAGCTCTGGAGGCCAGAAGTCCAAAATCAAGGTGTCTACAGGGAAATGTTCCCTGCAGAGGCTCTAGAGGAGGATCTATTCATTGGTTTTCCAGCTTGTGACTGTCTATACTCCTTGCTTTGTGGCAGTGTAACTCTGACATTTGCCTCTTCCTTCATTTCTCCTCCTCTGTGTGACTTCTTTGTGTGTCTCTCTCTGCGTCTCTGATATAAGGACCCCTGTGATAATATTGGGCCCATTTGGATAATCCAGGATAAACTCTTCTCAAAATCACATCTTTTGCCATAGAAGGTACCACTCACAGCTTTCAGGGAATTGACATATATATATATATATTTACAAGAGGACATTTTTTGGACCACCATAGAAAGAAAAAAGTGAAAGAGTCAGAACGAGTTCAGAGATATGGCCAGCTGACAGGTCATTAGGGAAGTCATTTTTGCATGGGAAATCCAGTACTGCTTGTTACACAGTGTCCTACTATATGATATATATTAAAGAGGATGGGTATGGCCATCGCTCCATGTTTTCACATGGTCCAATCCACTTGTAAACTCATTGTTCTGACAAATCAGAACATAGATACATTAGGACCCAAGCATGTCAGTGTCTCTAGGAAGAAACCTGTGGTGTATGTACCAGCATAGATTGCTGCAGGAAAAAACTGTAAGTAAAGCTAGTGGAGGTAATGGAATTCCAGTAGAGCTATTTCAAATCCTGAAAGATGATGCTGTGAAAGTGCTGCACTCAATATGCTAGAAAATTTGGAAAACTCAGCAGTGGCCACAGGACTGGAAAAGGTCAGTTTTCATTCCAATTCCAAACAAAGGCAATGCCAAAGAATGCTCAAACTACTGCACAATTGCACTCATCTCACATGCTAATAAAGTAATGCTCAAAATTCTGCAAGCCAGGCTTCAGCAATACGTGAACCGTGAACTTCCAGATGTTCAAGCTGGTTTTAGAAAAGGCAGAGGAACCAGAGATCAAATTGCCAACATCCGCTGGCTCAAGGAAAAGGCAAGAGAGTTCCAGAGAAACATCTATTTCTGCTTTATTGACTATGCCAAAGTCTTTGACTGTGTGGATCACAATAAACTGTGGAAAATTCTGAGAGAGATGGGAATACCAGATCACCTGACCTGCCTCTTGAGAAATCTGTATGCAGGCTAGGAAGCAGCAGTTAGAACTGAACATGGAACAACAGACTGGTTCCAAATAGGAAAACGAGTACTTCAAGGCTGTATATTGTCACCCTGCTTATTTAACTTATATACAGAGTACATCATGAGAAACGCTGGGCTGGAAGAAACACAAGCTGGAATCAAGATTGCCGGGAGAAATATCCTATCAATCACCTCAGATATGCTGATGGCACCACCCTTATGGCAGAACGTGAAGAGGAACTAAAAGCCTCTTGATGAAAGTGAAAGAGGAGAGTGAAAAAGTTGGCTTAAAGCTCAACATTCAGAAAACGAAGATCATGGCATCCGGTCCTATCACTTCATGGGAAATAGATGGGGAAACAGTGGAAACAGTGTCAGACTTTTTTGGGCTCCAAAATCACTGCAGATGGTGACTGCAGCCATGAAATTAAAAGACACTTACTCCTTGGAAGAAAAGTTATGAGCAACCTAGATAGCGTATTCAAAAGCAGAGACATTACTTTGCCGACTAAGGTCTGTCTAGTCAAGGCTATGGTCTTTCCTGTGGTCATGTATGGATGTGAGAGTTGGACTGTGAAGAAGGCTGAGCACCGAAGAATTGTTGCGTTTGAACTGTGGAGTTGGAGAAGACTCTTGAGAGTCCCTCGGACTGCAAGGAGATCCAACTAGTCCATTCTGAAGGAGATCAGCCCTAGGATTTCTTTGGAGGAAATGATGCTGAAGTTGAAACTCCAGTACTTTGGCCACCTCATGCGGAGAGTTGACTCATTGGAAAAGACTCTGATGCTGGGAGGGATTGGGGGCCGGACGAGAAGGGGACGACAGAGGATGAGATGGCTGGATGGCATCACGGACTCGATGGATGTGAGTCTGAGTGAACTCCGGGTATTGGTGATGGACAGGGAGGCCTGGCGCTGCGATTCATGGGATTGCAAAGAGTCAGACATAACTGAGCGACTGAACTGAACTGAACTGAACTGAAAGGTTTAGGATTCAGGCTATGTTTGCAATCTGAAAGTGAAAGTGTTAGTGGCTCAGTTTTGTCTGACTCTTCCTAACCCCATGACTGCATTCTGCCAGCCTCCTCCGTCCATGGAATTCTCAAAAATTCTGGTAGCCAGGCTCTCAGCAGATCTTCCCGACACAGGGATCGAACCTGGGTCTCCTGCATTGCAGGCAGATTCTTTACCATCTGAGCCACCAGAGATTCAAATTGCTCAAATCCTGTTTTTGCTTTGATAATTGAGTCCAGATTCCAGAGAACATTTCAAACCAACGATACCATTTTCTGAGCCACCAGGAGAGCTCTCTTATTGTCACCCTGCTTATTTAATTTATATGCACAGTGGTGGTGGATGACACTAGTTGCTCAGTCATGTCTGACTTTCTGCGACCCCATGGACTGTAGTCCACCAGGCTCCTCTGTACATTGGATTTCCCAGGCAAGAACGCTAGTGTTGGTTGCCATTCCCTTCTTCAGGGGATCTTCCCAACCCAGGTATAGAACCCAGGTCTCCTGCACTGCAAGTGGATTCTTTACCAACTGAGCCACCAGGGAAGCCTATTTGAGTGTGGGGTTCCTCTGTCCATAGGTTTTCCCAGGTCTCATGCATTTCCCACATTGCAAGCAGATTCTTTATCATCTGAGCCACCAGGGAAGCCCATATACAGAGTACATCGTACAAAATGCCAGGCAAGATAAATCACAGGCTGGGGAAAGATCAACAACCTTAGATATATAGATGATACCACCCTAATGGCAGAAAGCAAAGAGGAACTAAAGGGCCTCTTGATGAAGGTGAAAGAGGAGAGTGAAAAAGCTGGCTTAAAACTCAACATTCAAAAAACTAAATCATGGCATCCAGTCCCTCACTTCATGGCAAATTGTGTGTTAGTTGCTCAGTCATGTCCGACTCAGCAATCCCATAGATTGTAGATTGGAGTGGTCCACTTTAATTTCTAGGGCTCTAAAGCTTACTCCTTGGAAGAAAAGTTATGACCAACCTAGATAGCATATTCAAAAGCAGAGACATTACTTTGCCAACAAAGGTCCATCTGGTCAAGGCTATGGTTTTTCCAGTGGTCATGTATGGATGTGAGATTTGGACTGTGAAGAAGGCTGAGCACCTAAGAATTGATGCTTTTGAACTGTGGTGTTGGAGAAGACTCTTGAGAGTCCCTTGGACTGCAAGGAGATCCAACCAGTCCATTCTGAAGGAGCTCAACCCTGGGATTTCTTTGGAAGAAATGATGCTAAAGCTGAAACTCCAGTACTTTGGCCACCTCATGTGAAGAGTTGACTCATTGGAAAAGACTCTGATGCTGGGAGGCATTGGGGGCAGGAGAAGGGGATGACAGAGGATGAGATGGCTGGATGGCATCACTGACTCGATGGACCTGAGTCTGAGTGAACTCCAGGAGTTGGTGATGGACAGGGAGGCCTGGCGTGCTGCAATTCATGGGGTCGCAAAGAGTCAGACACGACTGAGCGACTGAACTGAACTGAACTGAAAGTCACTGTGGACAGTGATTACAGCCATGAAATTAAAAGATGCTTGATTCTTGGAAGAAAAGCTATGATAAACCTAGACAGAGAATTAAAAAAAAAAAAAAGAGAGATATCACTTTGCCGGCAAAGTGCTGTATGATCAATGCTATGGTTTTTCCACTAGTCATGTACGTATGTGAGAGCTGGACCATAAAGAAGGCTGAGCACTGAAGAATTGATGCTTTTGAACTGTGGTGTTGGAGAAGACTTTTGAGAGTCCCTTGGACTGCAGGGAGATCCAACCAGTCAATCCTAAAGGAAATCAGTCCTGACTATTCATTGGAAGGATGGATGCTAAAGCTGAAGCTCCAATACTTTGGCCACATGTTGCGAAGAGCTGACTCATTGCAAAAGATCCTGATGCTTGGAAAGATTGAGGGCAGGATTAGAAGGGGCTAACAGAGGATGAGATGGTTGGATGGCATCACCAACTCGATGGATATGCATTTGAGCAAACTCCAGGAGACGGTGAAGGAAGGAAAGCTTGGTGTGTTGCAGTCCATGTGGTAGCAAAGAGTTGGACACAACTTAGTAACTGAACAATGACAGCACCATTTTCTATCTGTACAAACCTAGAGGGGAAAATGACCCACTGAAGATATTAATAAAGTGAGCAGAATCCTAGACTAAGACAGCTCAGTTTTACAATTCCTGAGGTGATATAATTATTCATTATCAGACATAGCATGCATTTTCAAACTTTCTTTGGATGAATACTTGTATGATGACTCTTGATGATCAAGATCCAGAAAAAAAAAGAAAAACCTTATGCCTATAAGAAGCATTTTGCTGTTTCATGTATATAGTAGAAGCATTAAAAATCTTATGCATGTCTGACTGTGTCTGGATGGTTCTGTGACACAGATTAGAGGTAACCCCCACCTCCCTAATTTCACAAAGGAAAAATGCTGATGAGTACAACCAGCATGTCTATTCCAGTGTCTCTGTGTACTACTAATTTTGTCCACATTTAGTAATGAATGATTTTGATGAAGTTTAGACTTAGAACTACTATGACTGGTAGTGGGACAAGCAGCAGGAGAAACTGAAGACTAATGTACCAAGACCATCTGCTTCAAGGGAGAAGAAAAGGGAATAGATTTAAGGTAGTTTCCAGCTGCTATACAATGCCACATTCCCATGAGAGAAGAAGTAAGATGAAGTGGCTAGGATTCTGTAAAACTTACATTCCCATGTAATGGACCAGCTACATAATTTGTAGGGCCCAGTGCTAAATGAAAATGTAGGGCATCTTGTTCACAAAATACTAAAATTTCAAGATGGCAGCAGTAATGTATTCAACAGAATGTGAAGCCATATTGAGCACTGTGCCCTATGCAACTACCCACCATGTTGGCCCTGCTCATAGCATGCTTGACTGGCTCAGATCAAATCAGTTTGCTTCTCAGAACCTCCCTATTCCCTTACTACCATCTTTCCTGCTTCTAAAGTTCACCTCAACCTATGACGAAAATAACAACTAATAGCTTTTGTCACTTGTTTGTCTCCCCTGGCTGATCCTTCATGGGGGCTCTATCCTTATGACCTCATTCAAACCCAATGACTTCCCAAAGACCTTGCCTCCAGACGCCATCACTTCAGGGACTAGAGCTTCAATATATGCTTTCAGGGGCACACACTCAGTCTACAGTACCACCTTACTGCAGTGAGTTTTAAACTGTGTTACCTGGAAATATCTCAAAGACCACTGAGGGCAATCAGTGAAAGAACAACTGGGTGAGCCCAAGAGCCCTAGGTAAATTTGTTTTACTGTTTAAGTTTCCATGTAAACACCCATCGTGGGAAAAATTGAAGGCTCTGTCCACAAGAAAGCTTAGAAAACAATGGGCTATTTGGGTTGAGATAAGCAGGGCAAATCATATTTTCCTCAATTCATGAGTGAGGAGAATAGATGAACATGTATTATTATCTATTATATCTAGGTGCCATGTGAAGTGTTTTTGCATGTTATAGCCCTTAATTCTTATAACTCCACAAGGTATGGGGGATTATGCCTAATTCATAAATGAGGACACTGAGAAGCAGGTAAGTTAATAGGCCCATCCAGCCAATCTATAGCAGAGCTGAGATTTGAACCCCAGCCTAGTAACAAAGCACACTTTTTTCCCATAACACTGTCTCCTCATTCAGGTAAGACTACCATTTGCTTCCCTAGCAGAGACTTGGCCGCATAACTTACTGGGTAGTTTTTGGTCAGACTCTTGGCTGCAAGCCTATCTCTGCAGTTGAAGTAGCAAATAGAAAGCTGGGAAGCTATTGAATGGGAAAGATAGATGCCAGGGCTTACTGTCTCTGAGGCCAGAAGTAAGCCATGGGCAGGGATGGCCTGAGTAATAACTTCAAAGGTATTGTAATATTTGTCCTTTGAGAGCTGGACACTGCATCAGCTCAGAGCAATGCAGTCACTTATAGCAACCGCTCTTGCAATGCAATTTTCAGCTTCGAAGAGTCTTAATACATCTTAGAGTTACAGTGTCATGTTAGTTCTGTGTAATGACTATAATGTCTAACAGATGAATGAATCCTGAGGAGTCTCTCATAATATAATTTACTCCATGCTATAATGTTGCTGAATACGCCCAACACTCTATCCAGAGTTTGAAACATAAGTGTAAAAATCCATGGTTGCTTTGGAAAAATCACTTTATAAACTTTAGGACACATAGACAAGATGTATAGTTTGTAATAAACAGCTGTGATCTAGTGAGATCAAAGGGAAGATTTTGTGTGTCAGTAAGAATGAAGAAACTGATTCCATTGACAGCAGAGGCTGTGCTAAGGCTGGTGGTTTTCAAATAAATAGTTTAAATAGACCTCCTGCTGTTAGCATGTACATTTTCTCACACAGAACAGAGATAAATTGTTTTTCTGACACTTCTTAAAATAGTCAGGATTAAACTGAAGGCAGTTGATCTTATCTTGAGAGTTAAGGTATTGGCATTTTTTATGCAGTCACAAGTGTCTGTAATAGAATGGAGCTGCAACTGGTTTCAAGAACCCAGTTATGGTGGTTCTCATATCTTCTAATGCCATAAATATAAAAGAAGAGTTGCACACTTTCCATCCTCTCAGTCCTCTATTTAAATGAAAAGAAAGTGAAGATGAAAGCATAGCTTCTTTCCCATTAGTGCCAACAACTACACTTCTCTCTTTTCAAATGTGCCTCTTAGGAATTCTAGTTTTAATAAGTGCTTGGGCAGCAAGCATTTACACGAAAAGAAAAGCTGTCATTTTTACCAGATATGCAGGCTTCAATTTGAGTTTAATATAGTAGGAGGCAACACAAAATAACTTAATATACTATATTATTCTATGCAAATTATAGTTTGGGGGCAGTACTTAGGTGTTATACATCTTGTGTTCATAGGAGAGCTTTTATATATAGACCATCTGAACATTGGGAGAATCTATTTCTTATTAGACAGAAAGTCTATAGCAAGATAAATAGGATCAGAAAGTGTAAAGGTTCCTACTTCAAAATGACAGTGAGAACTGAATTTTCTGTTCAGTATCAGCAAAGCTCCTCTAGAGGCTGCCAAGCTGTACTCATTTGGCCAGCTCTGTGACACCGAAAAGGAGGGAACAGTGCTGTCCTAAAGGCCCCCATCTCTGACCTCTCCCTGAGTATGGCCCTACCATCATGTCCATGGAAGTAACCTTATTTTTCTCATCTGGAAATTGGACCCAATTCCTGACTTACAGGACTGTTTTAAAAATTAGGTTAAATCTTGATGAAAAGTGCCTACCACTCTATAAATCATAGCTTTTGATCTTATTACTATTGTTGTTGTTGTTATAAAGAAGAGAGGTTAAATGTCACACAGTACAACAAGCAAAAGTATTAGCCCAAGGTATGTTTCCATAATAGCAAAACAGAAAGAACATGATGTCAGAACTAAAAAGAAGCCAGAAGATTAAAGACAAATTCTCAGCATAGTGATTGAGCAGCTGTGGAACTCTGACCTTCTGAAAACAGCATCCTCAGGCACTATTCCACTATGATAACACGGACTCAAAAATGCTCCTCTAACATTTGAAAAATCACTGTATTATACAAGTAAGTTGATAGGCATGTTCATATCTCCATCCTTTTTATTTTCTGCAGTATACATTAACAGGTCTCTACTCAATTTTTCTTTCTTTAATGGAGAACTTCACCTTCTATTATTTCATTCTTGTTTTGCTACTTGACACATAAATGCTTTTTCTGAAAGCAAAGTGCACTTTAGAACATAGAACATTTCTAAATTACAGGTTGTCTGAAACTCAGGTTGCCATTTTAGAAACACAAACTTCAGAACCAAAGAGAAATAGCAGAAAACAACAGTGGTCAGTGCCACAGAAGCCAAACAAACTGGAGGTGATATTACAGTTCACATTTAAATTTTTTTCTTGAATAAGTGATGTTTTCCACTAAATCTCTGAAACTGTATACTCAGCTTGTATGCTGTGAATCTGCCTAGCATTCCTCAGAACATACCTCTTTTGATTAGGATCAAGACAGACTTGCATTCTTGCAGGGAGCTGTGCTATCATTCTGGAGCATATATCATAGATGAAGGGCACAGAATATTTCCAACACTCTCTTCTGTTTATTCCCATGGTGTCCAAAGAACCGTCAGACTTAGATAAGAAACTGAAAGACTTGGTAACACAAGCAGTGTTTTCTTGCCTCTCTTCTACTGCTTGTTGGAGACTTGGATATTCCCTGGTGGCTCAGACAGTAAAGAAACTGCCTGCAATGCGGGAGACCTAGGATCGATCCCTGGGTTGGGAAGATTCCCTGGAGAAGGGCAGGCATAGCAACCCACTCCATTATTCTTGTCTGGAGAATCCCCATGGACAGAGGAACCTGGTGGGCTACAGTCCATAAGGTAGCAAAGAGTCAGATACAACTGAGCGACTAATCACACAGGCAGCTGTGGGTCTTGAAGGACTCCCAAGGGAATCAACCTGTATAAAACAAAAAATCAGATTATATTATCCCTCTGCTTAAAACTCTCCAGTGGCTTCTCATGAACGTGGAATGAAACTCACAACCCTTGCAATCACTGCTACAGACCCCTTATGATCTGGCCTCTGCTGACTTTCAGAAACTCACCTTTTTTCCTTTTCCTCCTTGCCTCCTCTGTTCATGCTTCACTGTCCTTTTTCCTTTTTTTCAAGCAAGTTCAAACTGATTCCCACCTGAGAATGGACAGCGGAGCCTGGTGGGCTACAGTCAATGGGGTTGCAAAGAATTAGGCACAACTGAGCAACTAAGCACAGCACAGCACAACATGAGTTTATAAAAATAAACTGATGAAGATGGTACCACAAGTAGTAACAAATTTTGGTACAATGAGAATCAAGATTAGAATCCAGTGATGAAAATTCTCTCCTATATGCCTGATGTGTTGCAGTACTTAATGGGAAACCATGTGTGAAAAGATGAAATTAAAGAAGAGACATTCTACATACAGTTTCCCAGGATGTGGAAAAATTAATATTTGTCACATGCAAAATTATTTCAGAATATGTACACAATCCTTCTCTGCCCAAACAGGTCAGGGAGCATAATCCAGGAGTAGTTGGTACTTGACCAGTGCCAGGGTAGCTAGCAGGGCTTAAACGTGGAGCATCCATAGCCCTTGGGTTTGGTGTAGGAAAGAAGGAAGAAAGAAATGGGTAAGCAAAGAGAGTAGTAAGTACAAATTAGTAAATTGTTGATTGGGTACATACCTCTTCCAATGTAAACGCACCTCTTCCTGATGCCCATCACTGAGTTTTGAGGAGCCCCAGTTTTCAGCCTACTTAGATGTAATTATGGATAAAGTTGGCTTGGGGAAACTTTAGGAAAAGCTCTTTTATCTATGCTTGCTATGTTTCCTTTAAAATAAATTTCAAATGGGGAAGATTATAAAGAAAATTACTAAATAAATACTATATTTATGAATAATGAATAATGAGAAGATAACAAATATAACTAAAAGTGAAAGTCGCTCAGCTGTGTCCGACTATTTGTGACTGCATGGACTATACAGTCCAGGGAATTCTCCAGGCCAGAATATTGGAATGGGTAGCCTTTCCCTTCTCCAGGGGATCTTCCCAACCTAGGGACTGAACCCAGATTTCCCACTTTGCAAATGGATTCTTTATCAGCTTAGCCACAAAGGAAGCCCAAATATAACTGAAGGGATTATTAAAAGTACTGTTGTCAGTTTTTTCCCATTTGACATCTGAGTACAAAAGTCAGACTTGCATTATGCTCTTACAATTTTCCCTCACAGGTGTTTCACCTAACACATTTTTTGCATGTCTAATCCTCCTTTGAATTTTGATTCTCAGAGGACATAAACTAATCTTCAGACAATCAAATACAAATATATAAACATGTAAACACTGAAAGGATAGAAATATATATATATATATATATATCATATAAATTCAATTATAAGAAAACTCAAGTGCCTATAGTAATAACAGAGAAATAGACTTCAGGATGATAAAAGCTATTATAGATTAAAAGGGATAGTTCTTGGTGATAAAAGTATTGATTCTTTAAATGGCATAACATTCAAATTCTTATGGACATCAAAATTGTTTAAGTTAAAACAGACAGAACTTAGAAACAGACAGATCCATATAAATAGTTGCAGATGTCACAACTTTTACTTCACTAATTGATAGAAAGATACAAAATCTGTAAATATATAGAAGACTAAAAACACACTATCAACAAACTTAGCCTAATTAACATATACAGAACTTTCTACCACCAACAAAGAAGGGCTTACCTAATGGCTCAGATAGTAAAGAATATTCCTGCAATGCAGGAGACCACAGTTAAATCCCTGGGTCCTGAGAAACCTGTATGCAGGTCAAGAAGCAACAGTTAGAACCGAACATGGAACAATGGAGTGGTTAAAAATTGGGAAACAACTATGTTAAGGCTGTATATTGTCACCCTGCTTATTTAGCTTCTATGCAAGGTACATCATGTGAAATGCTGGGCTGGATGAATCACAGGCTGGAATCAAGATTATGGGGAGAAATATCAATGACCTCAGATATGCAGATGACACCAACCTTCTGGCAGAAAGCAAAGAGGAACTAAAATAAATTTAAATTAAAAAAAAAAGCTAAAGAGCCTCTTGATGAAGGTGAGAGGAGAGTGAAAAAGCTGGCTTAAAACTCAACATTCAAAACACTAAGATCATGGCATCCAGTCCCATCACTTCTTGGCAAACAGACGGGGAAACAATGGAAACAGTGACAAAGTTTATTTTCTTGGGCTCCAACATCACTGTACAGTGACTATGCAGTGACTGCAACTATGAAATTGAAAGACACTTGTTCCTTGGAAGAAAAGTTATGACAAACTTGGTGAATTAAAAAGCAGAAACATCACTTTGGCAACAAAGGTCTGTATAGCCAAAGCTGTGGTTTTTCCAGTAGTCATGTATGGATGTGAGAGTTGTACCATAAAGAAGGGTGAGTGCTGAATAACTGGCGCTTTTGAACTGTGGTGCTGAAGAAGACTCTTGAGAGTCCCTTGGACAAGGCGATCAAACCAGTCAGTCCTAAAGGAAATCAACCCTGAATTATTATTGGAAGGATTGATGCTCAAGCTGAAGTATTTTGGCCACCTGATTGTGAAGGGCTGACTCATTGGAAAAGACCCTGATGCTGGGAAAGTTTGAGGGCAGGAGGAGAGTGAGACAGTTGGATGGCATCACGGACTCAATGGACATGAGTTGGAGCAAACTCCAGGTGATAGTGAAGGACACAAAAGCCTGGTGTGTCGCAGTCTATGGTGTCATACAGAGTTGGACATGATTGAGTGACTGAACAACTACCACCACCACCAACAAGGCTTCCCAGATGGCTCAGTGATAAAGAATCTGCCTGCCAAAGCAAGAGATGCAGGAGACGTGGGTCCAATCCCTGGGTTGTGAAGATCCCTTGGAGTAGGAAATGGCAACCCACTGCAATATTCTTGCTTGGAAAACTTCATGGACAAAGGAGTCTGGCAGTCTGTGGTCCATGGGGTTGCAAAGAGTTGGACATGACTGAGCAACTGAGCATGCATGCACTACCAAAAAATAAGAGTATACATTTGTTTAAAAAGCACACTGCAACTTTAAACTAGATAAGCCATAAATAAGACTCAGTACATTTTAAAGGAATAATGTCATAGACCATGTGTTGTATGAAAAGAGTAAGATTTCATTAAAAAATGAGTAAGAAAAAGATATCTGAAAAACCCTCAAATATTTGGAAATTAAATCTGACCACAAAGAAAACTCTGGTTACACTGGTCACTTTTACCAAACATGTAAGGAATAAACAGTGCCAATCCAACGCAAGCTCTTACAGTAAGTGAAAAAGGAGGGATCACTTCTTAACTAATTTCTGTGGCCAACATTACCTGAATACCAAATCTCTACAAAAACATTGCCAAAGAAAACTAGACAAGTATCCCTCATGAACATAGATGCAAAAACCTTCACAAAATTTTATCAAATGTAATTCTGTTATAATAAAAAACAGATTACTTGATGACTAAGTAGGATTTGTCCCAAGAGTTTAAAATTGTTTTTGTATTTGAAAATTATTTGGTGTAATTCACCATGTGAATAAGCAAAAATGATCATCTCAACAGATGCACCCCCTCCTACATCTGACAAAATTTAACATCCATCCATGTTTAAAATTCACAACAAATAAGGAATGGAAATATAATATGACTAGGAAAATCTATAAAAATCTTACAGATAATAGCATACTCAATGGTAGAAGGATGAATGCTTTCCCTTTAAAATAGATACTGTATTAAGGCAAGAAAAAAATGGCATATAGATTGATAAAAACATGTAAAATTGTCTTTATTTTCAGATAATATGATCATTGTGTAGAAAATGGTAAGGACTAATAATCAAGTATAGTAAGGTTTCAGGACACAAGGTCCATATATGTAAGTAAATTTTATTTTTATATAGTAAAAAAATTAGAATGAAAGGAATTCTTTTAAATGAACTTTAATGAAAACACTAGTTAACAGTAGCATCAAAAATATGAACTACTTGGAGATATATTTGACAATATGTCTAAAACTGTACACTAAAAACCCCACAAAACATGGCTAAGACAAAGTAAAGAATATCTAAATACAAGAAAGTGTGTAACAGGTTCATGGTTTGAAAATTGAAAAGTCCACTATTTCCTAATTGATCTATACAGTTAATGCAATCTCTGTTGAAATTCCAGAAAACACTTTGAAGAAATTGACAGTTTATTAAATTTGTATGACAATTGAAAGAACCTGGAGTAGCCATAATTTTGAAAAATGAGAATAAAATTGGAACATTTACATAGCTTGATTATAACACTGATCATCAGTACAGAGAAATATTTGTACAAATATAGATCTGTATTATTACATAGATCAGTGGAACAGAATGAAGTACATAAGGTGACCCAATTGTTGTTGTTTTTGAGAAAGGTGGCAAGATAGTCTTTTCAAGAAGCGGTGCTAGAAAAATTGACTATATGCAAAAAGAGAAAAAGGGAATTTAAAGCCATTATTAATCATTTCCACTAGTGGAATGTATCATCTATTTTGAGTTAATTTTTACATATCATCATCTATGGAAAATCAACACCTAGCATCATTAATGATGAAAGACTGAATATTTTCTCTTTAAGATTGGAGACAAATTAAGTATATAATCTCTTACCATATTTAATCACATTTTTTATTGGCTATTCTTGCCAATGAATAAGGTAAGAAATGTCATTCAATAGGCAAAGAAGAGGTACAATTCCCTTTATTTGAAGATTACATGCTCATGTACAAAGAAAATTTCAATAAATCCAGAAAAATACCAGAAATGATCATCAAATTTAGCAAGGTTGCAGTATCCAAAGTCAATATAAAAATTAACTTGCTTTTGTATATACTAGCAATGAAAAATTAGAAAAGGAAATTAAAAATTATTACCTATGATAGCATTAAATATATGAAGCATTTAGAAATGAATTTACAAAAATGTATGTAAGAATTGTGTGCTCACAAATGTAACACATACCTGAAATAAATAAAAGTAGACCCAAAAAAAGGAGAGTTAGGCTATGTTCATAGATTAAAAGACTGAATATTGTTGAGATGTTCATTTCTCCAAATTGATTCAATGCAATTACAATCAAAATGACAAAAGGCTTATTTTGTAGGGATGACAAGCTGATACTAAAAGTTTTATTGAAAATGAGAAAGACTTGGTATAGTAAAAAAATTTTTGAAAAAGAGGAGCTAAGTGTGAAGACAGATAAAACTGAAAGGTTGCTGCTATGAGCCATGAACGACGCCAGGATTCTTGGCATCTGGAGAAGAGGAATTCGATCTGGGGCCAGTGACGAGGTTTGATTGTGCAGAGATTTTGTGTAGTAAAGTTTTATTAAAGTATAAAAGAGATAGAGAAAGCTTCTGACATAGACATTAGAAGGGGGCACTCTGCCCCCTTGCTAGCTTTTACGAAGGAGTTATATACCTATTATATACATATGGTTCCCTTGTGGCTCAGCTGGTTAAGAAGTCTGCCTGCAATGTAGAAGACCTGGGTTCAATCCCTGGGTTGGGAAGATCCCCTGGAGAAGGAAATGGCCACCCACTCCAGTATTCTTATCTGGAAAATCCCATGGACAGGAGAGCCTGGCAGGAAAATCCCATGGACAGAGGAGCCTGGCAGGCTATAGTTCATGGGATCACAAAGAGTCAGAAACAACTAAGTGACTTCACTTCTTCTGTGAGCTGCTAATTAGAGAAAGGAAATGTCTCAATACAGAGAGTGGCACCAGGCCCCTCACCCACAACATGCATTTTGAGATAGCTTTGGCACAAAGTGAGTCATCTTGGGCCATAAAACAATTGACATGAATCTTGGAGAAAAGGAGATTCTAAGGTAAATACATAGTTCATTAACATAGCTTAAGAAAAACATTTCCATAAGAAAAACTGCATTGGTTAGCTTAAAATTTGAGAAAAGTTCAGGTGGAAAAAGGTGTTGTCATGGCAACACAGAGTTTTAAAAGGAACCTCCTTTTAATTTTATATAGAGTAGGAAAAAATGTCTGACACTTGCAGCCTGTTTCCTCCGCTTGGGGACCCCTAGTTTTCCTGCCTGTTATCCTCTCAATACTTGAGTTCAAGAGACATTGTGATACTTATGCTAGGAGAGATATATAGATAAATTGAAATGAAACAAGAGTCAAGATATGATCATTAATTTTTGACAAAAATGCCAAAGTGATTCAATGGGAGGAAAGGATCGTTCTTTCCTCAAATGTCACTGAAACAACATGATATGAATATGGAAAAAAATAGACCTCAACTCTTCACTCATTGTATAGAATTTAACTCAATATATCATACACTTGAATGTAGAACTTAGACTCTGAAACTTCTAGAGTATCTTGGGATATTAAATATTTTTATGTTACACAATGAAGAACTTTAAAGAAAATTCATAAATTGTGCTTCACCTCATTTTAAAAATTGCTGTTAAACATATCAACAATAAAAATATTGTTGAGAAAATTAAAATATAAGATTCAGAGAGAAAATTTCTTACTAATAATCTCTGCAAAAGAATTTTTCTCTAGAATATATACAGAAAAATTACAATAATGAGACAAACAACCCAGTCAGTCAAGTCAGTCAGTTCAGATGCTCAGTCATGTCTTTGTGACCCCATGGACTGCATACAACCCAATAAAATTGTGCTGGACACTTCACAGAAGTTGATAGGTGAATGGCCTTAAAGTACTTGAAAATATGGTAAAACAATTAGTTACCAGAGAAGTACAAAATGAAGCCATAATGAGATAACACTATATACTTCTTGTATAAAGACTAACAGTATCAACTATCGGCAAATATGGTCAGCAGTGGAAACTCTCATACATTGCATGTGGGAATCTAAAATGTAAAAACTACTTTGGAAGACAGTATAATAATTTCTTTAAAGCTAAACTTGAGCTTATACTCTGAGCCAGTAAGTTCACTCTTAGATATTTACCCAATGAGGAATGAAAATACACGCCTTCACAAAGGACTGGCATACAAACATTCATAGCAGCTGTATGAATAGGAGCCCCAAACTGGAAACAGCAAATATTCAGCAGCAGATAATAGATGAACAAATTGAAATATATTTATACAATGGAAGAATACTCAGCAATAAAAATGAATAAACAGCTGATACATGCACAAACATGGATGAATCTCAAAAACATTACTCTGAGCAAAAGAAGCCAGAAACAGAACACTTACTGAGAGATACCATTTTATATGAAATTCTAGAACAAACAAAAAGGGATCATTTTGACACAAAGTAGATCAGTGCTTGCCTGGAACTAGGTTGGCTGTGCCTGTAAAAGTGAGGGTTATGTGAAAGCTCAAGCTTCAGTGGTTTCACAGTAAATCTGCCACTGATAGTGGATAATAAATAAAATTTTAAAAGACATAAAAAGATAACAGCAAAGTGTTGGCTAAGTAGGCACAGTTTTATCAGGGCCTGAGTTTCCCTTTTTCAGAAAGTTAGTAGTTCTCCTTGAATTCATTATTCTTTTTTAAAATAATTTATTTAATTGGAGGATAATTGCTTTACAATATTGTGATGGTTTTTGTCATACATCAACATGAATCGGCCATGCTATCCTGAACCCCCCACCTCCCTCCCCACCCCATTCTTTTATTCTTGAGCACCTATCTGCCCTGCTAGTGACCTCATTCCCCACCTTGTGTAATACATGATAAGAATGCAAGAAATAATTGTTGAATGGATGACTTTGCTGTTTATTTCTGATACAGTACTTATTCATTCTCTTCAATCAAGTAAGTAGGAAAGTATAAAGAAATCACCACTCTGCAAAAGCAAATCAAAGCCAGAAACATTTGTGGAAAACTGTGTTGGACAAAAAAACATTATTAAAGCCAATCAATTTCATTGGATATATGGCCATAAAATCCATTTCTAACTCCAACCAAAATGTAAGAAAAAAAGATGAAAATGTAAGAAGAAAAGATGGTTACTGTAACCCATATCCACAGAGGAATAACCTCAGAAGTTATATCTCCT
Organism: Ovis aries; assembly: GCF_016772045.2. Classification (NCBI taxonomy): domain Eukaryota; kingdom Metazoa; phylum Chordata; class Mammalia; order Artiodactyla; family Bovidae; genus Ovis; species Ovis aries. The sequence continues at coordinate 94,300,507 of NC_056080.1, read as the reverse complement.
TCTAATGAGAGATGGTGCTTCTTGTTCCACTTAAGCTGGCATCCAAAAGATGCTAATTGATAACATGTGAGTGTCACAGACTGGTAAGTTCCACGGACCAAGAAAGATATTCATGGTGGCTCTCTGTCACAAGAGACCATCCTGTGGGCAGAATTCCTTTGTGTGAATAGACAGAAAAGCTGCTGCATGACTTAAATGACTTATTTTCAGTTGGTTTTGGCAGCAATATTTTGATATTTGAGTGATGCTCCCTTAGCCATCCTCAGGGAAATACCCAGTGCAGGATATGTGTGTAAAGGACAGAGATATAGCTATAAGTTCAGTGATCCAGATAATTGAAAGTTAAAATGCTCTTGGAAAATGGAAAGGACTTCTGATACTGACCTACTCTCCCATTGATTATAGCTAAAACTTGTGGAAAGAATGGATGAAGGAACCGCCTGAGGACTCTTAAAAGTAAATAACAACAGGAAGATTAGAAAGAGAAGTCAAAACTTGAAGAATGACTAAAATGGTGCGAATTTCTTGATTTTATTTTTCTCCTTTGTAATGCATTTTGACCCAAGGCTGGAACATGTCACAGAGGTACACAGTTAAAATGAGTACTAAAAAAATTTGAAGAATTTTTCTCTGCCTTAAGGGAAGCCCTAACTGAAAGAGAGCCTGAAGGGGACTAAAACTCAAAGAGAAGCCTAACATTCTGGCCAAAAGAAACAGAAATAAGGGCCCCTGAGAGCCATCAAGTATGGGTGCAATCCTGGAGAGGAGAATGCTAGAGAAAAGGACCTCCTAAATCAGTGTATGAACCAATACATATCTTGGGCTTGCTCCTGAGCAGCACACACATGAAATAAAAACAATGAAGCCTCGTTTGAGAACTGAACTGTAACATAAATCTCCACCCAAGTTCAACCCCCGAGTGGCTCATAACCTGGGGCAGACACAAATAGCATAGCAACGATTTTGAAACCTGAATTGATACTGTAACCAGTGCTCACCAAAGTTGAGGCACAGTTTGTGATTTGAACCTAATCGTGTGGATTGCCTCCTGAATCAAATAAACAAAAAATCTACATACTACAGAGGATTTTAACAGGTCATAGAGTCTTACAACATAATATTCACAATGCTTAGGATATGGTCTAAAATTACTCAAAATTCAAATAGCTGGGAAAGTCATACCAATTCTCAAAGGAAAATACAATCACTATGTGACAACATTGAGAAGACACAGATGTTAGAATGAACAAATATTTTAAAGCAGTTGTTAAAGACATGTTATCTGAGGTAAAGTGAGCTCTTTTAGAATTAATGGAAAGATAGAAGTTCTTAGAAGAGAAAGAAACTGAAAAGGAACCCAATGGAAATTTTAGAACCAAAATAGAAAGTGCCTGAAATAAAAATAAACAAACAAAAAACCTCATTAGTGTACTTAGAAGCAGAGTGAAGATGACAGAGGAAGGATTCAGTTAACTTGGACTGTGATCAATAGGAATCATTCAATCTGAAGAACAGAGTGGGAAAAAAGAGAATGTAGGACAATCTCATTAGAGGTCATAGTCATGTGATTGAAGTGAAGTCACTCAGTCGTATCTGACTCTTAGAGACCCCATGGACTGTAGCCTACCAGGCTCCTCTGTCCATGGGATTTTCCAGGCAATAGTCCTGGAGTGGATTGCCATTTCCTTCTCCAGGGGATCTTCCCAACTCAGGGATCGAACCCAGGTCTCCTGCATTGTAGACAGACGCTTTACCGTCTGAGCCACCAGGGAAGTCATGTGATTAGAGTCTCATAAATATAAGAAGATATTGATACCCAAACTTTTGAAGAAATAATCGCTAATAATTTACCAAATTGTTCAGAGACATAAATTTACCCATTCAAGAAACTCAGCAAAATAAAAGTTAGATGAACTTAAAGAAAACCAAAATTAGATTCATCATAAACAAAGCATTGAAAACCAAAGACAAATCTAAAAAATTCTTGAAAGCAGCTAAATAAAAATGACACATCACCTGAATAGAAACAACAGTTCAAATGACTGAATATTTTCCCTCAGAAACCCTGATGATCAGAAGACATGAAACATCTTTAAAGTGCTCTAAGAAAAAAAAGAAGATGAAAACTGCCAGGCTAGAATGCCATATCCAGTGAATATTCTTTAGGAATGAGAGCAAATTAAAGACATTCCTAGTTGAAGAAAAATGAAGAGAATTCATTGCTGCCAGACCTTTTCTAAAAATATGTTAAATTAAGTTGTTTAGATTAAAGGGGAATGATACAAGGCAAACATTTGGAACTTCAGGAATGAAGGAAGAACAAAAAAATGGCCACTATCTGCATAAATATAGCAGACTATTTTTGTCCTCTTAAAGTTCTTTAACATGTATATCTCTGTTGAAAGCCAAAAGTATAATATTATCTGGTTATCAGCATATTGTAGGTGTCATATACATGACACCTATAATATGAAGGTAGTAAGATAAATAAATTCTTGTAGCTCCCTATCACTTAAAAAAACCCTAATATATTCAAAAGGCTGATTAGAATTTAGCTTCAACACTTGGCAACATCAAATAAAAATATTAAAAATATGTGTAATAAAACTAGGATAGATATGGTAATTGGAAATAGGACTGACATTGATAAATTAGTTATTCGTCAGTTTTATAAAAGTATTTAAGCAAGGTATGATTTGGTGGGATAAAAACCTCTGTGTTGATAAGAAGACCTGTACAAAATGCCAGACAGTAATACATACACTATATGACTATTTCACTGCTCAAGACAAATATGTGAGGGAGGGAAATGACTTGTCACTACAAATCAGGTGCTTCCTATACATTTTCTCATTCAACTCATCATTCCTATCAGGTAGAACTTATGGTCCCTTTCCTTTGGTGAAAAGAAAAGAAAATTCAAAAATGTTATGTAAGTTACTCAATGTTATAAAGATAGGATTTGAACCTGGATTTAGTTTCAATTTCACACTGTCACTTAAAGTATGTACTGTAAATAGCTTAGTCCTATAGCTGTCAACACAAGTGAAGATAAAACGAAGGAGAAACTAGCCAGGCATTGTTATTTTAGCGTTATTTTTATATGTAAGGGATAGATTTTGACAGAGGGGGAACAAGAAGGAAGAAAGAGCAAATTGTTAAAAGTTGAAAAATTTTAATCAAGTATAATTGTTGTTTTGGTGCTCCTAGTTTCTTGCGTGATTTATAAAAATAAATTAGTTTCAGACTTTTTTTTTTTTGCCCAATGATCACATAACTTGGAGAAAATTTTAATTAAAACCAAGATTCAGTTTTTATTATTTATTTATATTATTTATTTATTTTACTTTACCGTATTGTATTGGTTTTGCCATACATCAGTTTTTAAAATACTGTTTAAGGCAACTGCACTTACAAGAATATGTTCCTTGTTTCCATAACATTTTTTGCATTTGATGTACTATGGTATGGTTTTAGTTTTTCTTTAAACTCACACTCTATTTGACTTATTTTCATTCTATTCCGGCTCTCTCAAGACTCACTCACTTTATCAATTCTTGTTACAAGAGTCATTAGGCTAAAAACATGCATGTATTTTCCTGAGATTTTTGTGTTCCTTCCATTTAAACCTCAACTTCACAATGCAAAGTTCAGCATTTTTTTGATAACAGGGACTGAAACCCAGCTATTAGCAAGACTGAAACCTACCAAGCCTACACCTTGACGATAATCAGTAGAAAAAGGCCTGCTTTTCAGGATATTCACATCAACCTCAAAAATTAGAAACAAATTTCTAAAAGTTTATCTCAATGTGCACATTTGTCTTCATATATATAGCCACCCTGCTTTTGACCACCAAAAATAAATAAATAAATAGAATATATGTTTAAAAAAGTTAGTCTCTTTTTTAGTTTCATCATGGCAAACATAGAGGTAATGTTCAGCACTGTTTATAATAGATGTCAGCAGATGAATGGATAAGAAAGCTGTGTACATATACACAATGGAGTATTACTCAGCCGTTAAAAGAATTCATTTGAATCAGTTCTGATGAGATGGATGAAACTGGAGCCGATTACAGAGTGAAGTAAGCCAGAAAGAAAAACACCAATACAGTATACTAACACATATATGGAATTTAGGAAGATGGCAATGACGACCCTGTATGCAAGACAGGGAAAAAGTTAGTCTCATTATAATAGTTTTCATCATGGCAAAACTAGAGGGGTAACAGATGGTTTACCTTAGTGTATGAAATGCATTTGTAAAGGACAAGAGGCATGTAAATGTTCTGGGAAATTTCCTTTCTTCCCACAAAAGAAAATTATATTTAGAATATTTAAATAAACTAATTTTACAACTGTTGATTTTTTCTAAATAAAAATCAATAATGTACGACCCATATGATTATGAATTCACTTTTATTTCAGATTCTAAATATAGTCCTTCAAAGTCTCCTGGATAAATCTAATTTTAAGAAATTTGACTTATTACTGCATTATCATACTGGAGAACCCATTGTCAACTGATATTGTAGCTTTCTTAAAGGATACATTAAAAACAATTGAACTTGAGATTTTAAGTTCTTGCTATAAATTCTATTGAAACAATCGTTCCAAGTGAAAGAATTAAGAAAGGTCACTGAATGTATTGATTGCAGTGGTCTCAATTTAGTCACACAGACGGGCTCATTCCTTGCTTAATAGTGTCATCTCGAATGAACGGGCTCAATTCAATTGATTCTGATAGGAAAGAAAAGAAAAAAGTTGGTTATTCTTGGTAAATAGATTTTTGTGAAGCAAGTAAATCAGTTTTCATGACTATCAATTCTAATCCAGGAATAGTGAACAAAAAATTTTATAAAACAAAGTATTACCCAAATTATGGAAAAATAACTTCTTTATTGCTTTTCCTTTCTTATTTGATATCTTTTTTCATTTTATTTGAGTCAAATAAAACATTAGTTATATCAGTTCTGTTGAATAAAAGTCAGCATAAGTATCATAATGGCAAGGAAACTATTTTTTACAAACATTATAACTTTTACCATGCTATAGTACAGTTCTTCCCTAAAATAACAGTATGATAGAAAAATAAGAGTAACATATAATTCAAGAAGCTTCTCTTCAACAAAAGACTACTAGGAGACTATTGGATTATTTATGAGTGAATTTGCAGTTTAATGTATCTGATTTTCTTTCCAAGTCTCACTATGTGCATCTTCTGTACTGTAACTGCAATGTCTATATTTTTATCTCATTGAATATCACGTGTAAATTATAGCTCTACCCCCACATGTACTGGAGTTAAGACTGATAAAAATAGATGTCAAACATAAAAATAAACAGCCAAAGCAAATGTCCTAGGATGGCAACAAGTTTGGTATATTTGAGAAAAAAAAATATTCTGTGGCCAAACAACAGCAGGCATGGGGTAGAAGATGAGATAAAAGAGGTTGCCAGAGGCCAGGTCATACAGTCTTGTAGGGAAGGAGTCTAGATTTTATCTTAAGGTTAATGGAAAGCCATGGGAGCATTTTGCACAGGAGAATGACATAGTTTGACCAACTTCTGAAAGGATTATTTTGTCCCCTGGGTGGCATATAAGTTGAAAAGGAGAAAGGAGAGGAGCAGGGAGATCCAATTCGGAGGCTATTACAAGAGTACAGGAGACATCCAATGAGGGTGGCTTGAACTAGGTTTGTATTACTAGTATACCACAGAAAGAACTAGTTGAATTCTGGACATATTTTACAGTCTCTTGGGCTTGCTGATGGATTGGCTGTGGGGAATGAGGAAGATAGAAAAGAGGAAGGGTGACTTCTGGTTGTTTGATCCGGGGAGCTGAATGGATGGTCCTGTAAAGGAAAAGGCTATGGAAGATCAGGTTGATTGTGGAGCAGCCATAGATCAAGTGTTCTGTTTGCAGCATTTTAGGTTTGTGGTTCCTATTAAATGTCTAAGTAGAGAGGACGATTAGGTAGTCATATGTTAGTACAAAACAAAGTAGAGGTCAGTGCTTGGGGTACTATGTAGAATCATAGACAGATTTGAAATTGCTCAGGTAAGAATGTAGGTGGATAGAAGAATAGTGGAAATATTGCAAATACTCCAGTATTTTTAGCTCATGCAGAGAAGAAGCAAGTATGATAATCAAAGGTGACTGAGACAGAGTGCCTCATATTATAGGAAATAAACAGGAGAATGTGTCATCTTGGAAGCTGAAATAAACCTTCTAAAAGGGGGTTGAAAGATTTAAGGATGAAAAGATACATCTTCTAAGAAGTACTGCTTTTTAAGAAAGGGAACAGAGAACTGGGGCTGTAGCTAGAATATGATGTGCTGTGCTTAGTCGCTCAGTCATGTCCAACTCTTTGCGACCCCATGGACTGTAGCCCACCAGGTTACTCTGTCCATGGGGATTCTTCAGGCAAGAATACTGGAGTGGGTTGCATGTCATCCTCCAGGGAAGCTTCCCAACCCAGGGGTTGAACCCAGGTCTCCCACATTGCAGGTGGATTCTTTACTGTCTGAGCCACCCAGGAAGCCCAGAAGGTGATGCAGGGTAGGAAAAATATTTATTTTTGTTTTTAACACAAGAAACACTAGAGATTTTAAATAATTTTTTTCAATGTTTGATATAGGAGAAAGAAGGGAACAGTTATTGCTGGAGTGATGACCTCAAGAAGGTGAGAAGGGTACAGATGAGGTGGATGCAGATGCAATGTGGGTGGGGGTTTAGGTTTGGAAATAGGTCAAAATTTGTAATTTAGCTGCACCAAGAAAATGGATTTAGGGGTATGCAAAATAATTGTAATCATTTCTACAAATTCAAGCATTCCCTGTACTTGACCTTCATGGTTATAACTCCACACTAATCATCTCATTGCTGCCTGTACTCCTACACAGTTTATTCTTCATAACCTTCCAAATATGGGTTAATCAAGAAGGTACTAGGGGAATCAAGTCAGAAAGAAAACTTGTCCTAATTTCACAAAAACGATTCCAAATTCTCTGAATTTTATTTTTAGTGTAGGGGCTAAAAAATCGTTTGCTTCAGAGGCATAACTCCCTTAATTCTTGGTGAAGTTGAAGGTAGAATCAATGTTGTTTGATCTTGACCAGTCAAAGGTTTAGTGGAATGTAGAGCTCCAAGACCATTTGTTCATCTCATCACTTTTCTTCTGTAAGAACTCTCTCTACGGGCTTCCTCCAGTGTTGCTTTTGTCACATCCAGAGCAATCTGTCAATACCATCTTTTGGAAATAAAGAGTTTTTTTTTTTTTTTAATATGTCACCCCACAATATATTCAGTTATTTTCAGTAAGTAGACACTACATGCAGAGCACAGTGGACAGTTTCATTGGGGAGGCAGGGTCACCAGTCAGTACTTTGGGCATTCATTAGACACTCTGAGGATCGTGACATGATGCAATATACCAGAAAGCAAAAGCTGTTATTCCAACAGTTCAATCACCAGCTCTGGTCCTACTATCCTCTACTGCCAAACAATTCTTTTTGTGTCTCACATTAACATAGCATTTTTGGAATCCAGAACTCCTAGAGATTACTTAGTTCAGCAACTTTACTATTTATATTAGGTAAACTGAGACCTACATTAACCTAGAGATTTGCCAAAGTTAACCCAGCATGTTTGTCGTACAATCTAGATTTACTGATTCCTTATGCATCACTCTCTTCACCATGCTACCATGCTGCTGCCCTCTCTCCAGGAATCACTTCAGTGTAGCAACAGTCTTCTCAGAGAGCCAAAGTGGCCAGGTTGACTCCTAACATCACATGTACTGCAAACTGTAAAGCAACTTCCCCAGGGACCATAACAAAACACTTTCAAGGTAAAGGAGCAAGAACTATAAGATAATAAGGCAGAGAAAGCAGAAAAGTAATAACAAGAGGAGAAACAAAGATATAATGTCCTGAGAAAACAGAAGAAAAGAATCTAGCATAAAGAAAAATGAAGAAAAACATCTGGCATGAGGAAAAATAAAGATGCATCTATAAATTGTTTGAAATAGAGGGGCAGAAAGGAAGCTGAGTTATGCAGTACTCTCTGCTAGACTAATGGGGACGAGTCAACCCAGCTGCCCTGACTCTTCCAAAGGCCACTCTATTTTTTGCTGGTGATTCATCTTACCCTGACAGAGACAGGCTTCCTGCCTAGCTGTTCTTTTCCAAGTTGCCTGCTTTGCCTAGATTTGGTGTTGCAAAATGATTTTACTGTTGGTATCATCTTTTCATTTGGGATCTCATGGTCTTGGAACTAAATATTTCATTACAAGTATAAAACACTTAAAAGTTTATGGGATGCTTACTCATACTTATCTCGTTGGCCCTCACAATAAACTCATGAGACATATACCGAGACCCTCCATGAAGGCTGTGGATAGGTACAGAGGGGCAGGAGGCCATGAAGGTTCATAAAGCCAAATATCCTCTGGAAGCACACCAAGTCAAGGAGGACATTCCAGAGGGGACCAGAAGAAAGTCAAGGCCACAAGCCAAGAGAGGCTAAATCACATGTCCAGGTGCTGAAGTGACAGAGAAGGATAGGGAGGATACAGATGAAGGAAAAAGACACTGGATTAATGAGTAAGGATGAAAAGTGGATGGGGCTATATGATTCAGAAATTTTGGCATCTATAAATATTAACTGAAGGGTTAATAGGGTAGCAGAGATGTGCCTGCAAACGGGTCTCTCTGCTCAGGCTGAGTGTCCTTGCATACGAGGCGTTCTGCCAAAGAGTCTGGATACAGCCTTGAGTTTAATGGTCCCTTGCAAACGAGGGAGCATTCCCTTCTTGAGATAAGAGGGAGATGAGGGCTTTGTGCAGACTCTGCAGTAGACAGAGATTTCACTCCCCTTTGCTGTACGATAACATGTATGCACCTGCACTGTACTGAAAAGGCTTATTCTTACAGTCTGGAATTCTGCCTAAGGAGGGCTTTATAATAATAAACGGCAATTAGTTTGCCCAGTTCTGTTCCTCTGGCCAGAGTGGTGTCCTGTCTGTCTCTTGTGTGTCTTGTATGTTCTGTGTCATTTCACTCGTAGTAACCAACATTAACCATGCTTCAGAATGCTCCCGTCAGATCCACTGACTCTTTGCTATACCTGCATACTTTATTAAGCACCCATTTTCTTTCAGTCTTTGACCTTTCTATTCTGCCTGGAATGCTCTCCCAGCCCATTCCCTTTCTACAAGTCTTGTCTTACTCCCTCACCTTATGAGATCTCTACTAATATATCACCTTACTAGTGAGGTTTCCCCAAACCTTTCCTATATCACCCAACACACCTTCTCCCTCTTTGCTAATTTATAGTTCTCCACAGCATATACCACCATCTGAGTATAGACATATATGTAGATATACACATATGGGTCTATCTATATCTGTATCTATCTATGAAGGATATGTCTACACACACATACACACACACATAGAATTGTCATCAGCCTATCCCAATTTTAATATGCTCAAGAGGACAGAGATTTCTGTCTTTCTTCTTTATCCTGTCTCCCCAGCTCTAGGAAAATTGTCAGAGCCTGAAGAAAGCACTCAATGAATTTTTGTTGGACAAATGAATAATTTCCCCATCTCTGCACCTAGATTGCAAATGTCTCAAAAGGCAAAAACCATGTCCGTTTTCATCATTATATCTCCAGTGTTTTGCAAGGCACTTGGGACACTGTGAATGCTCACAACAGATTGGTGGAGTGAGAAATGGACAGTCTCACACTCCTATGAATCAAGCTGCAGTATAACCTTGAATTTTTTGTCCCACCACAACTGCTTTGTTATTCTGAGGGCGTCCATTCTCCTTGTATAGTCATTTTCTGAAAACTAATGTAAAATGAACATGGCTATTCTCTGAGGACTCAGTTTGTTCTGGTTCGTCCCTATCTGCTGAGGTTTTTGCTCTTGATGAGATATTTGTTAATTAGCTTACAAGTGGGGAGGAATAATTTCATACATGTGAGCAATATCACATTAAAATATCTTGAAATGTTATTTGAAGCAACACGATTTTTAAATAGAAAGATATTAAATACCTGCTAAGTATAAGACTAGCTAAATGAGTTACCTAATCAAGATTTCACAAATGATTACATAAATGAATACATTCTGTAGTTGAGTTAATGGATTTCCTTTTTTAGAGTATAAAATCCTTAATATGCAGATCATGCTTTCAGTGTGTTCTTTATGGAGCCTAACACATTTTGACTGCACAATAAATTACAATCAAATTAAAACCATGACAACTCTAGCATTAATACATCCAACAGAGTCGTGCTTGGGGCTTCCCTGGTGGCTCAGTGGTAAAGAATCCGCCTGCCAATGCAGGAGACACAGGTTTAATCCTTAGGTCAGGACGATCCCCTGGAGAAATAAATGGCAACCAAGTATTCTTGCCTGGGAAATCCCATGGACAGAGGAGCCTGGTGGGCTACAGTCCATGGGGTCTCAAAGGGTCAGACAAGACTTGGCAACTAAACAAGAACTACAGTTGTGCTTGCAGGTACCTTTCTCTTTCACTAGTAAGTGCCTGCCAAAGGGTTTGCCTAACAAATGCAGTACAAACTTAGTCATTGACATTTTGTCCTTTATCTTGCAAAAATATTTAGAAATATTTATAATCTATAAACACTGGAAGTAAGATATAGATAAAAAAACAGTAGCAAAAGTTACTGGAGTTCAGCTCAAAATGAAAAAGTAATAGATTAGAATTATAAGAAGCCACTGACTTTTAAATATTCTTGAGAACACGCTATAGGGGACAACTTAATTTAGGAATAGACAAGCAAGACCATCAGATGGCTCCTTTCACAGATGATTTTCCCTTCTGCCGTTAGTCTGTCTGCCACAGTCACTGTCAGTACGATCTAACAATGAGATTTGGATAGGGACAAGTGGACACTCTCCCCATACACTCTTTTCTCTAATGAGTAGGTATTATTGACTAACAACAAAAGGGCACTGTGGTTATGCTTTTGTATTCTTGAGGTTTTCCACAGATTAGTTTATAATAGCACATACACTCTAACATATATGTATAAACTCATTAGTGTTTCATAATCTATTTCAGTATGTGGGTTTCACTCTTCTCTGTTTAATTTCCTGTGATCTTTGTAAAGCTGAGAGGAAGATTCACTTTAGTAAATTTATATTCCATTGTATATTGGGCAGTTCAGTTCAAGTTCAGTTGCTCAGTCATGTCTGACTCTGTGACACCATGGACTCCAGCATGCCAGGCTTCCCTGTCCATCACCAAAAAATCCTGAAGCTTGCTCAGACTAGTGTCCATCGAGTCGGTGATGCCATCCAACCATCTCATCCTCTGTTGTCCCCTTCTCCTCCTGCCTTCCATCTTTCCCAGCATCAGAGTCTTTTCTAATGAGTCAGTTCTTCGCTTCAAGTAGCGAAAGTATTGGAGTTTCAGCTTCAGCATCAGTCCTTCCAATGAATATTCAGGATTGATTTCCTTTAGGATGGACTGGTTGGATCTCCTTTCAGTCCAACGGACTCTCAAGAGTCTTCTCCAACACCACAGTTCAAACGCATCCATTCCTTGGCTTTATGGTCCAATTCTCACAACCGTATATGACTACTGGAAAAACCATAGCTTTGACTAGACAGACCTTTGTCAGCAAAGTAATGTCTGTCTCTCCTTTTTAATATGCTGTCTAGGCACCTGGCGTTAAATTATATAGTAATATTACTTTAATCTTCACAGTAACTCTCTGAGGTAAGTGGTTAATAATATGCCCATTGAAAATAATGAAAATAAGAATCAGAAAGGTTAATTCACTTGCACAGTGTTTTACAATCATGAACTGCCCAAGCCATGATTTAAAACCTAGTAGACCTGACTCCAAAGCCCATATTCTTTCCAGAGTAGCAGGGCTCCTTTAAGTACTATAAAAGGGTATCTGACCTGGAGGTCCCTGCATTGGGTACAGTCACTGCCCTGGTGCTCAATCGACTATCTATTTTGGATGTGAGAGCTTGTACACTTTCATATGCAGTATTCAGTAAAAACTTCACAATATCTCTGTGCATTATTGCTTCTGTTTTTAAGATGAAACATCTAAAACCTAACAGTTTCAGGCAACTTTCTCAGAGTCACATAGCAAGAGGTGGATTCAAATATCAAATTTAACTCCTCCCACTGAAAATTCTGTTTTGCCACTGATTATCATGCTTTGTTTTTCATTTAACTCCATGTATGTGTGTTAATACATGAGTGTGCACATGCACACACACCTGTTTTATTTCCTTTGGACTGCAACCTATTGTGAGAATTATATTTTATATTAGTTTATATGTTGCATTCTTCCTTGTACTTGATTCTTAAGAAATGAAACTATGTCTTTATTGGCAGTATAAAAATGATTTAATAGAAAAGTCAAATAAAAATATATTTGTAATAATATCTGGAGAAAAGATATAAGCTATTCACAGTGCATCAAGTGTTTTCAGTATACTCTTTTATTTCAATATAGGAATCAAGAAAGAAACACCACCAAAAATATATTTTCTCCAAAGTCAGAGAACTTTGCTAAAAGCTGCAGTGCAGCTTAAACTTAATGTTTTATTAAATTCTAATTGACATTTAAGAATATGAGAGTAATTTAAAGGAGAAAGTTGTAACAGGATGAGATGTTTTCAACTTTTGTGATAAGTATAAGGTTAGCTATTTTGTTGTTGTTGTTTAGTTGCTAGCTCATGTCGGATTCTTTGTGATCCCATGGACTGCAACACACCAGTTTCCTCTGTCCTCCACTATCTCCCAGAGTTTGCTGAAATTCGTGACCATTGAGTCCCTGATGCTATCTAACTATCGCATCCTCTGCTGCTCCCTTCTCCTCCTGCCCTCAGTCTTTTGCACTCAACATTCCTTATGGTTGGCAAGTAGTCTCTAATTAAAAGTAAAATCCAGACAGATAATATGGGGTGGGAGGTGAGAGGGGGGTTCAGGATTGGGAACTCACATACACCCCTGGCGAATTCATGTCAATGTATGGCTAAACCAATACAGTATTGTAAAGTAAAATAAAGTAAAAATAAATTAAAAAAAAAGTAAAGTGAAAAAGCAAAGTATATTTTTTAAACCAATGGGGGGAATATGGTTGACAGAACTGGTTTGTATCCCCAAACCCAAAAGGTAGCTGGTCCATGTTTTATGAATACAAGGCATCAGAGGAATATGTGCAACCTGAATTTTTTTTTTTTTTTTTTTGCTATTTCACGCAAGCGTTCCTTATTACTGCAAGGCATGAGAACTTCACATGACTTGTCAATAATTCTGCTTAATACAGTTATATAATGAATTTATTTTTCAAAGATCCATACAAACTTCTGTGAAAAGAAAAAACTTGGCCCTAGGCAAATGATAATAAAGTTAACTACAAATGAATTGTTAAAAAAGATAAGTAATAAATGTGTGGGAAGTTCAAGAAGAGGACACATGGAGTGATTCTGTTAATTCTGGGATGGTAGAGGCAGAAGAACTATTCATTTCCTTAGGTAGATCATTCACGAATCAAGAGAATGAATTAGAATTAAAATAGTAACTGAATTCTGTTAGAAAAACTTTAGTCTTTTCCTAGATTCAGTCATCACTATTTTGATATTCAAATTGTCCCTGTTACAGACATCACCTTTCAGTTATATGAGAAAATCAGCACATGAGATGAGAATACTCATTCATTATTGTCAGGCATTAGATTTTCCAGAGACAGTTTTAAAGTCAGTCTTCTTAATTTCAGGGTTATTGAGGAACCATTGAAGTCCCAGCACTTTTTTCTTTCTGGCCATCTACATGCCTGTGCTCTAAGCCTCTGCCAATCAATACTAAAAGCAGTTACTACAGTTAAGCAGATGTGCAATAATTCTGGGGCTTCCCAGGTGGCACTAGTGGTAAAGAACCCATTTGACAATGAATGAAACATGAGATACAGGTTCAATCCCTGGGTGGAGAAGATCTCCTGGAGGAGAGCATGGCAGCCCACTCTAGTATTCTTACCTGAAGAATCCCATGGACAGAGGAGCCTGGAGGGATACAATCCATAGGGTCGCAAAGAGTCAGACATGACTGAAGCGACGTAGCACACTTGCATGCACAATGCAATGCTCCCTTACCTTCAGACCTTTGTATACAGAATCTATTTGAATAAATTTCTTCTTCAGATTTTTTAATAAAATTAAGGTAAAATTTGTCGTATTTGCTGTATAGCTCTATGAATTTCAACTCATGTATAGATTCGTGTAACAACCACTGTAATCAGAACAGTTTCATCACTCCCAAGCTCCTAGTGCTGTCTCTTTAGAATCACATCCTCTGCAAAACTCTAACTCCTGGAAAATCACTTATCTGTTCTCTGTCACATAGTCTTGTCTTTTCCAGAGTACTGTGCAACTGGAATCAAACAATAGTGTACATTTTGAAACTGAGCTTGTTTTATTTGACACAGTGCTTTGAGATTAATCCAAATTGTGCAAATCAATAGTTTATTTCTTTTATTGCTGAAAAGAATTCCACTGTGTAAAAATACTACAGTCATTCAGTCATCCATCAAAGGACATTTGGATTGTTTCCGCTTTGGGATTACTATGAAAAAAGTTGCTAAGAACTTTCATACACAAGACTTTGTGTGAGCATATGTGTGGTAGGCTGAGTAAAGTTCTCCAAAGATGTTCACTATTTAATCCCTGAAATTGTGAATATATTACCTTGTGGCAAAGTATGCTTTGCAAATATGATTAATTATCTTGAGATGGGAATATTATCTTGGATTGTCCTCAGTTCAGTTCAGTCACTCAGTCATGTCCGACTCTTTGTGACCCCATGAATCACAGCACGGCAGGCCTCCCTGTCCATCTCAAACTCCCCGGAGTTCACTCAGACTCACGTCCATCGAGTCACTGATGCCATCCAGCCATCTCATCCTCTGTCGTCCCCTTCTCCTCCCGCCCCCAATCTCTCCCAGCATCAGAGTCTTTTTTAATGAGTCAACTCTTCTCATCAAGTGGCCAAAGTATTGGAGTTTCAGCTCCAGAATCAGTCCTTCCAATGAATATTCAGGATTGATTTCCTTTAGGATGGACTGGTTGGATCTCCTTGCAGTCCAAGGGACTCTGAAGAGTCTTCTCCAACACCACAGTTCAAAAGCATCAATTCTTTGGCACTCAGCCTTCTTCACAGTCCAATTCTCACATCCATACATGACCACAGGAAAAACCATAGCCTTGATTAGACAGACCTTAGTCAGCAAAATGATGTCTCTGCTTTTGAATATGCTATCTAGGTTGGTCAGAACTTTTCTTCCAAGGAGTAAGCATCTTTTAATTTCATGGCTGCAGTCACCAACTGCAGTGATTTTGGAGTCCCCCAAAATAAAATCTGACACTGTTTCCACTATTTCCCATCTATTTCCCATGAAGTGATGGGACTGGATGCCATGATCTTCGTTTTCTGAATGTTGAGCTTTAAGTCAACATTTTCACTCTCCACGTTCACTTTCATCAAGAGGCTTTTTAGTTCCTCTTCACTTTCTGCCATAAGGGTGGTGTTATCTGCATATCTGAGGTTATTGATATTTCTCCTGGCAATCTTGATTCCAGCTTGTGCTTCCTCCAGCCCAGCATTTCTCATGATGTACTCTGCATATAAGTTGAATAAGCAGGGTGACAATATACAGCCTTGGCGTACTCCTTTTCCTTGACGTACTCCTTTTCCTATTGGGAACCGGTCTGTTGTTCCATGTTCAGTTCTAACTGTTGCTTCCTGACCCGCATACAGGTTTCTCAACAGGCAGGTCAGGTGGTCTACTATTTCCATCTCTTTCAGAATTTTCCACAGTTTATTGTGATCCACACAGTCAAAGGCTTTGGCACAGTTAATAAAGAAGAAATAAATGTTTTTCTGGATCTCTCTTGCTTTTTCCATGATCCAGCGGATGTTGGCAATTTGATCTCTGGTTCCTCTGCCTTTTCTAAAACCAGCTTGAACATCTGGAAGTTCAGAGTTCACATACTGCTAAAGCCTGGCTTGCAGAATTTTGAACATTACTAAGTGTGCGAGAGGAGTGCAATTGTGCAGTAGTTTGAGCATTCTTTGGCATTTCCTTTCTTTGGGATTGGAATGAAAACTGACCTTTTCCAGTCCTGCGGCCACTGCTGAGTTTTCCAAATTTGCTGGCATATTGAGTGCAGCCCTTTCACAGCATTATCTTTCAGGATTTGAAATAGCTCAACTGGAATTCCATCACCTCCACTAGCTTTGTTCATAGTGATGCTTTCTAAGGCCCACTTGACTTCACATTCCAGAATGTCTGGCTCTAGGTGAGTGATCAAACCATTGTGATTATCTAGGTCATGAAGATCTTTTTTGTACAGTTCTTCTGTGTATTCTTGCCACCTCTTCTTAATATCTTCTGCTTCTGTTAGGTCCATACCATTTCTGTCCTTTATCGAGCCCATCTTTGCATGAATTGTTCCCTTGGTATCTCTAATTTTCTTGAAGAGATCTCAAGTCTTTCCCATTCTGTTTTTTTCCTCTATTTCTTTGCATTGATCACCGAGGAAAGCTTTCTTGTCTCTTCTTGCTATTCTTTGGAACTCTGCATTCAGATGCTTTTATCTTTCCTTTTCTCCTTTGTTTTTTTCACCTCTCTTCTTTTCACAGCTATTTGTAAGGCCTCCCCAGACAGCCATTTTGCTTTTTTGCATTTCTTTTCCATGGGCATGGTCTTGATCCCTGTCTCCTGTACAATGTCACGAACCTCATTCCATAGTTCATCAGGCACTCTATCTATCAGATCTAGCCCCTTAAATCTATTTCTCACTTCCACTGTATAATCATAAGGGATTTGATTTAGGTCATACCTGGTTGTGGCATAGACTTGGATTCTGTCGTTTTTGAGATTGCATCCAAGTACTGCATTTCAGACTATTTTGTTGACCATGATGGCTACTTCATTTCTTCTGAGGGATTCCTGCCTGCAGTAGTAGATATAATGGTCATCTGAGTTAAATTCACCCTTTCCAGTCCATTTTAGTTCACAGGCACAGGAGGACCTAGAGGAGCTATCCCACATTGAAGGTCAGGAAGGGCGGTGGTGAGGAGATACCCTTGATCCAAGGTAAGGAGCAGCGGGTGCACTTTGCTGGAGCAGCCGTGAAGAGATACCTTATGCCCAAGGTAAGAGAAACCCAAGCAAGATGGTAGGTGTTGCAAGAGAGCATCAGAGGGCAGACACACTGAAACCATACTCACAGAAAACTAGTCAATCTAATCACACTAGGACCACAGCCTTGTCTAACTCAATGAAACTAAGCCATGCCCATGGGGCAACCCAAGACCGGTGGGTCATGGTGGAGAGGTCTGACAGAATGTGGTCCACTGGAGAAGGGAATGGCAAATGACTTCAGTATTCTTGCCTTGAGAACCCCATGAACAGTATGAAAAGGCAAAATGATAGGATACTGAAAGAGGAACTCCCCAGGTCAGTAGGTGCCCAGCACGCTACTGGAGATCAATGGAGAAATAACTCCAGAAAGAATGAAGGGATGGAGCCAAAGCAAAAACAATACCCAGCTGTGGATTGTCCTGGCAGGTCTTAAATACAATCACAGGTGTCCTTGTAAGAGAGAAGCCAAGGGAGATTTGCCCCAGAGAGAAGAGAAGGCAATGTAATCACAGAGGCAGATGTTGGAATGATGTGGGTATAAGCCAAAGAACACAAGTAACCACCAGAGGGAATTCTCTCCTGCTAACATCTTGATTTAAATCCAGTGAAACTGATTTCAGATTCCTGGTCTCCACATCTGTAAGGGAATATATTTCTAACGAGTCACTAAGTTTGAGGTAAGTTTTTACAGTAGCTAAAGGAAACTAATACAATAAGTTTTCTTATTCTAGGTTGAATTTTCAGGAGTTCAATTCCTAGGTTTTATGGTAAATATGTGTTTAATTTTAAAAGAAAGTACGAAACTATTTTTTAGAATGATTGTAAAATTTGCATTTCTGTCAGCAGTATATGAAAGTTACATTTGTTCTTCATGCTTATAAGCACATGATAGTATTTTTCATCATATCCCTTTAATAGGTATGTGCTGATTGTGATTTTAATTTGCCTTTCATTAATAAAAAATAATGTTTAACATCTTTTTATGTGCTTATTTGCCATCCATTTACCCTCTTGAATAAAGTGTATACTCTAGTCTTTTCCCATTTTCGAATTGGGTTGTTTAATTTTTAACAATTTCGAGAATTTTTTTTTAATATAGTCTAAATATAGGGCCTTTGTTGGATATGTATGCTTATCTTTTCCTTCTTTTAAAAGAGTCTTTTACAAAGCAAACATTTTTAATTTTGATGAGGCTACATTATAATTTTTTTTTATGAATCTTGCTTTGGATGTCAAATCTAAACTTTTCATCACACTCTCAGAAACAAAGAATTTCTTCTGTTTTTTCTTTTAACTCTTTTATAGTTTTACAACTAGGCCCATGATCCATTTTGGGTTAATTTTAGTACAAGATAAGAGGTTTTAAGTTGAGAGTTATGTTTTTTTTTTTTATTTGGTTGTCCAATTATTGCAGTACCATTTGTTGAAAAAGTATCTTTTCTCCTTCAAATAATATTTGCATCTTTATCATCTCTCAGTCAGTCATACTTTTGAAAGTCTACTCTGTCCTTTTGACTTACATTGCTGTCATGATTCCACACAGTATTAATATGGATAACTGTAGCTATATAAAAAGTCTTAAAGTTCCTCTAACTTTATCCTTATTTTTCAGAATTATTTTGGCTAGTATAGTTTCTTTGCCTTTCCTTATATGTTTCAAATAAAATTGTCTGAACAAACAATCCTGCTGAAATTTTGATAAGAATTGCACTAAGGTTATAAGATAAATTTTGAAAAAATTGACAATTTTACTATGATGAGTCTTCTGATCCAAAACCACATGATTAATTAAGATCTTGTTTGATTTTCTTCATCTGTTTTTAGTAGTTTTCAGCATCAGGATCCTGTTTACTCCCTAATACCAGATAGAGACAAAGACATTGCAAGAAAGGAAAAATACAGATGAGTATCTTTCATAACATATATCGCCTTGTTTTTCAACAAAAGATTCACAAATAAAATGCAAAAATGTATAGTAAAATTAAATATCACAACCAAATGAGAGTTATTCCACGTGTACAAGGCTCATTCATCATTTAAAAATCAATTAATGTACATTGTGAAATAATTAGCATGATCATGTTAATGAATTCATCACCTCACATAGTTAAGTCTTTTTTGGTGTGTGGTGAGAATGCTTAAGATCTACTCTCACCAAATTTCAAACATATAATATTTATATTAATTATAATAGCCATGCTAAATATTAGGTGCTCAAAACTTAGTCACCTTACACTGAAAGTTTGTACCTATTGAGTTTGTTGTTGTTCAATCATGTCTGACTCTTTCCAGTCCATGGACTGCAGCACGCCAGGCTTCCCTGTCCTTACTATCTCCCACAGCTTGCTTGAAGTCGTCTTCCACTGAGTCAGTAATGCCATCCAACCATCTTGTTCTCTGTCATCCCCTTCTCCTCCTGTCTGCAATCTTTCCCAGCATCAGGGTCTTTTCTAATGAGTCAGAACTTCACATCAGGTGGCCAAAGTATTGGAGTTTCAGCTTCAGCATCAATCCTAATGAATATTCAGGATTGATTTCCTTTAGGATTGACTGGTTTGATCTCCTTACAGTCCAAGGGACTCTCAAGAGTACAACACCACAGTTCAAAAGCATCATTTCTTCGATGCTCAGCCTTCTTTATGGTCCAACTGTCAAATCCATACATGACTACTGGAAAAACCATAACTGTGACTATATGGACCTGTGTTGGCAAAGTAATGTCTCTGCTTTTTAATAATCCATCTAGGTAGGTCATAACTTTTCTTCCAAGGAGCAAGAGTCTTTTAATTTCATGGCTGCAGTTACCATCTGCAGTGATTTTGGAGCCCAAGAAAATAAAGTCTGTCACTGTTTCCAATGTTTCCCCATTTATTTGCCATGAATTGATAGAACCAGATGCCATGATCTTCGTTTTCTGAATGTTGAGCTTTATGCCAGCTTTTTCACTCTCCTCTTTCACTTTTATCAAGAGACACTTCAGTTCCTCTTTGCTTTCTGCCATAAAGGTGGTGTCACCTGCATATCTGAGATTATTGATATTTCTCCCGGCAATCTTGATTCCAGCTTGTGCTTCATCCAGCCCACCATTTTGCATGATGTACCCTGCGTATTGTAGCTCAACTGGTAAAGAATCCACCTGCAGTGCGGGAGACCTGGGTTCGATCCCTGGATTTGGAAGATCCCTTTGAGAAGAGAAAGGCTACCCGCTCTAGTATTCTGGCCTAGAGAACTTCATGGACTGTATAGTCCATGGGGTTGCAAAGAGACAGGACTGAACGACTTTCATTCACCCTGCATATAAGCTAAATTAGCAGGGTGACAATATACAGCCTTGATGTACTCCTTTCCCAAATTTGAACTAGTTCATTGTTCCAAGTCTGGTTCTAACTGTTGTTTCCTGACATACAGGTTTCTCAAGTGGTCTGGTATTTTCCACAGTTTGTTATTATTCACACAGTCAAAGGCTTTGGCACTGTCAATAAGACAGAAGTAGAGGTTTTTTGGAACTCTCCTGCTGTTTGGATGATCCAACAGATGTTGGCAATTTGATTTCTGGTTCCTCTGCCTTTTCTAAATCCAGCTTGAACATCTAGAAGTTCTCAGTTCACATACTGTTGAAACTCAGCTTGGAGAATGCTGAGCATTACTTTGCTAGCATGTGAGATGAGTGCAATTGTGTGGTAGTTTGAAAATTGTTTGGCACTGCCTTTCTTTGGGATTGGAATAAAAGCTGACCTTTTCCACTAAGGCCACTGTGGCCTGTGGCCACTGTTAAGTTTGCCAAATTTGCTGGCATATTGAGTGCTGCGCTTTCACAGCATCATCTTTTGGGATTTGAAATAGCTCAGCTGGAATTCCATCACCTCCACTAGCTTTGTTCATAGCAATGCTTCCTAAGGCCCCCTTGACTTCACATTCCAGGATGTCTGGCTCTAGGTGAGTGATCACACCATCATGGTTATCTCGGTCATGAAGATATTTTTTGTATAGTTCTTCTGTGTATTCTTGCCTCCTCTTCTTAATATCTTTTGCCTCTGTTAGGTCTATTCCTTTTCTGTCCTTTACTGTGACCATCTTTGTGTGAAATCTTCCCCTGGTATCTCTAATTTTTTTGAAGAGATCTCTAGTTTTTCCCATTCTATTGTTTTTCCATCTTTCTTTGCACTGTTCACTTAGGAAGCCTTTATTTTTTTTCCTTGTTATTCTTTGGAACTCTACATTCAGATGGGTATATCTTTCCCTTACTCCTTTGCCTTTTGCTTCTCTTCTTTTCTCAGCTATTGGTAAGCCCTGCCCAGACAATCATTTTGCCTTTTTGCCACTTTTCCTCTGCCCCATTTTACTCTTTATTATTATGATATTGTTTTCTTTTTAAAAAATTTTATTTTTGTTAGGAGAATAATTGATCTACAATATTGTGATGGTTTCCACCATACATCAATATGAATCAGTCATATGTATACATATGTCTCTCCCATCCTAAACTGCCCCCATCTCCCTCTCCATCCCACTCCTCTAGGACATTGCAGTATATTCCTATGGCTTATTCACTTTACATATGGTAATATATATGTTTACTGCGAGAGTGATATTGGCTTCTGTTTAAAATTCCTTATATAAGATATTTGTGTGTGTGCTTAGTTGTTTTAGTCATGTATGACTCTTGTGTTATACCATAACATACTTATAGTTAATTTTCTACATACAAGTTTGTACCTCTTAACCATGCACCTCCTCCTTCCTGTCCCAACTGGTAACTACTAGTTTTTCTCAATATTTGTGAGTCTGCTTCTCTTTTATTACATTCATTAATCTTATTTTTTAGATTGCACATATAAATGATAACATAGAATATTTCTCTTTCTCTGCCTGACTAGTTTCATTCAGTATAATACCCGAGAGGTTCAATCATGCCATTGCAAGTGGCAAATTTTCATTCTTCAATGCCTGAGTAATATTCCATTATGTGTGTGTGTGTATATATATATATATATATATATATATATATACCATTTTATATTTTATATATGATTATCACATAGTAAATATGTTGTATTTGTTATATAAGGTTTTATATGTATATATAATAAATAAATTATATAATAAAGATATTATTGTATTATATTGTTTAATAATGTTATATTACATTATATATTTATTCTGTATATATTGTATATATAATATGTAAATATATACAATGTGTCATATATAGTATATATATTATATAGTATACAAATATATGTGTATGTTGTATTATAATAAAATCATATAATATTTAATATAATATGTAAGACATATAATATATGTTGTATATATATACACTATATTTTATTACATATATTATATATAAAATATATTATATATATTTTAAAATATATGTATATATTTTATATATGTGATAAATAATATATAGTATATAGCACTGTATATATTACATATATAATATATAGTATTTAATATCATATATACTATATATAATATGTAGTGTATTAAATACTGTATATATCTATATCTATACATATATGTATACAAATACAGATACATATTTACACACATATATTATAAGATATATGGCACAATATGATTATATATATTATAATTTATATAATGTATGTTAATAATATATATTGTATAATATATATGTACATATATGGCTATATAGTTCAGTTCAGTTCAGTCACTCAGTCATGTCCAACTCTTTGCAGTCCCACAGACTGCAGCATGCCAGGCCTCCTTGTCTATCACCAAATCCTGGAGTAAACTAAAACTCATATCCATTGAGTCAGTGAGGCCATCCAACTATCTCATCCTCTGTTGTCCCCTTATCCTCGTGCCTTCAATTTCTCCCAGCCAAGGGTCTTTTGCCCACTTCTTCTCTCAACTTCAATCTTTCCCAGCATAAGGGTCTTTTCAAATGAGACAATTCTTCACATCAGGTGGCCAAACTATTGGAGTTTCAGCTTCAGCATGAGTCTTTCCAATGAATATTCAATACTGATTTCCCATAAGACAGATTGGTTGGATTCTATGTATAACATAGATACACATATGTATTGTATATACATATATTTTATATTGTAAATTATATATTATATATACATAACTATATGTCATTATGCATAATGTATATAATTATATACAATTGTATTTGATATATATACACAATGTACACTATATGATATATACAGTAATATGTATACACATATATGTATATTGCATATGTAGAAATATATACACATATGTAATAATAACACAGCACAAGGTGAATATGCCAGCAAATTTGGAAAACTCAGCAGTGGCCACAGGACTGGAAAAGGTCAGTTTTCATTCCAATCCCAAAGAAAGGCAATGCCAAAAAATGCTCAAACTACCGCACAATTGCACTCATCGAACATGCTAGTAAAGTAATGCTTAAAATTCTCTAAGCCAGGCTTCAGCAATACGTGAACCATGAACTTCCTGATGTTCAAGCTGGTTTTACAAAAGGCAGAGGAACCAGAGATCAAATTGCCAACATTCGCTGGATCATAGAAAAAGCAAGAGAGTTTCAGGAAAATATCTATTTATGCTTTATTGACTATGCCAAAGCCTTTGACTGTGTGGATCACAATAAACTGTGGAAAATTCTAAAAGAGATGGGAATACCAGACCACCTGACCTGCCTCTTGAGAAATCTGTATGCAGGTCAGGAAGCAACAGTTAGAACTGGACATGGAACAACAGACTGGTTCCCAATAGGAAAAGGAGTACGTCAACGGTGCATATTGTCACCCTGCTTATTCAACTTATATGCAGAGTACATCATGAGAAACATTGGACTGGAAGAAACACAAGCTGGAATCAAGATTGCCGGGAGAAATATCAATCACCTCACATATGCAGATGACACCACCCTTATGGCAGAAAGTGAAGAGGAACTAAAAAGCCTCTTGATGAAAGTGAAAGTGGAGAGTGAAAAAGTTGGCTTAAAGCTCAACATTCAGAAAATGAAGATCATGGCATCTGGTCCCATCACTTCATGGGAAATAGATGGGGAAACAGTGGAAACAGTGTCAGACTTTATTATTTTAGGCTCCAAAATCACTGCAGATGGTGACTGCAGCCATGAAATTAAAGGACGCTTACACCTTGGAAGAAAAGTTATGTCCAACCTAGATAGCATATTCAAAAGCAGAGACATTACTTTGCCGACTAAGGTTCGTCTAGTCAGGGCTATGGTTTTCCCTGTGGTCATGTATGGATGTGAGAGTTGGACTGTGAAGAAGGCTGAGCGCCGAAGAATTGATGCGTTTGAACTGTGGTGTTGGAGAAGACTCTTGAGATTCCCTTGGACTGCAAGCAGATCCAACCAGTCCATTCTGAAGGAGATCAGCCCTGGGATTTCTTTGGAAGGAATGATGCTAAAGCTGAAACTCCAGCACTTTGGCCACCTCATGGGAAGAGTTGACTCATTGGAAAAGACTCTGATGCTGGGAGGGATTGGGGGCAGGAGGAGAATGGGACGACCAAGGATGAGATGGCTGGATGGCATCACTGACTCGATGGACGAGAATCTGAGTAAACTCTGAGAGTTGGTGATGGACAGGGAGGCCTGGCGTGCTGTGATTCATGGGGTCGCAAAGAGTCGGACACGACTGAGCTACTGAACTGAACTGAACTGAGATACTTTTTTAGAAGATAGTTATCTTAAGATGCTAGGGGCAAATGCGATTTAGAAAGATAAGAAATGAACTGAGGAATGTGGCATGAGTTACAATATAAGCACAAGTTAAGTATAGGACACATAAGAAGAATTAGATCAGTTCAGTTCAGTTCAGTAGGTCAGTCGTGTCCGACTCTTCGCTACCCCATGAATCGCAGCATGCCAGGCCTCTTTGTCCATCACTATATCCCGCAGTTCACTCAGACTCACGTCCATCGAGTTCGTGATGCCATCAGCCATCTCATCCTGGGTCGTCCCCTTCTTCTCCTCCCCCGAATCCCTCCCAGCATCAAAGTCTTTTCCAATGAGTCAACTCTTTGCATGAGGTGGCCAAAGTACTGGAGTTTCAGCTTTAGCATCATTCCTTCTAAAGAAATCCCAGGGCTGATCTCCTTCAGAATGGACTGGTTGGATCTCCTTGCAGTCCAAGGGACTCTCAAGAGTCTTCTCCAACACCACAGTTCAAAAGCATCAATTCTTTGGCGCTCAGCCTTCTTCACAGTCCAACTCTCACATCCATACATGACCACTGGAAAATCCATAGCCTTGACTAGATGGATCTTAGTCAGCAAAGTAATGTCTCTGCTTTTGAATATGCTATCTAGGTTGGTCATAACTTCTCTTCCAAGGAGTAAGCGTCTTTTAATTAGTACAAGCTTAAGGAAAAACATAACCTTGAGCAAGATGAGTTATTTTGTTGTGTAATCATTAGCTTTGGGCTTAAAAAAAGTCAGTCTTAAAGACTGTTGTTATAACAACTTGGCCTTTAAGAAAAAACATCTTCTGTGACTAAGACAAAGCAATGTAGGAAAAAACATTTGTCCCTTTTCTCCTCTTTGAGGGGCCCAGACCCCTTTCTCCTCAAGGACCCTGGACTTCTTATCAATCTACCTAAGAATTGACTCACACCACAAAGATAGAGCCACACCCATTTTCCTCATACCTTACTCTTTCCTTAACCCCATTAACCAGTTAATCTGTTAATTTGTTGAATATTTTCTTTCTTTTGTGGTATATGCTTTTAAAAAACACTTTTAAATTAAAATATTTTCTAAGAAATTTGGAATACTGTTTTCAATATTGCTATTGTAGTCAGTTTTTGGAAACCCCTCAAACTTATTTTTAAACACTTTTAATGAAATTATTATTTTTTAATTTTGTTTTTCATAGACCAGATGCTGCCATATGGCGTCAGTGTGTTCAACTACACTATCAGAGACAAAATGGAATGCCTGCCAGATTTCCCTAGAGTCCTCATATCATAAAAGAAATGGTTTGTGAATTCAGGAAAATTAGCATTATGACAGGTCCTCCAAGATGGTTTAGATCAGTAATTCAGTGTAGCCAACTGAAACAGAAAGGACACTAGGTGGTATCTGCCTTACAGGTTAGCCATCCCACCCAAGTGCCTTAAAAGATTGCAGGTTGATGGTGTTAAAAGCTATTTTTCTTCATTGGTCTACTTTAGTATCAACTTAGCTGTAGAGTGTCCCTTTTCCTGGAGTAGCTACAGGTACAGCCTTCCATTAGCCAAAGAAGTTTCACTTGTAAATCTGACACCATGTATTTATATGAGAATTAATGCTAAACTTAGTGGAGTTACATCTCTATAATTAACATGTATAAAGACAATTATTCATGTAATTGCAGCCTTAAATTCATTATTCTTCACTTTTGCTCCTTTTTTCTATGCTTTTAGGAAATGGAAGTGACAATATTTATTAGTATATGCTAGATAATATACAGCTTAAAAATCTTGATGGCTTAAAGCAAGAAAGGCTTATTCCTCACACAAAGTCTTGTGCTAAACATAACATTGAATGAAAAGAGGTGAAGTCAAACAAGCATATACCAGAACTCCAGATCAAGCAAAAATTGATAGTATAAATTTGTCAAATCATGCACATAGGGTGAAGAGATGGATACATTAATTAGCTTGACTGCAGAAACCATTTCACTAAGTATATCTATATCAAAACATCATGCTATATGCTTTAACATCATGCTATATGCTTTAATATATACAATTTTTATTAAAATATAATTCAAGATAGTTGTTATCTTTAAGATAGATGGTGACTACATAAGAGGTCATTATATTCCTTGTATCTTACATATACGCATTGTATATATTTTTATGTTTGTCAAATATTTCATAGTGCCCAAAATGGACATTATCAATGATAAGTTTGAATTTTAAAAACATTTTTAGAAACCCTGGTTAAGAGTAAAAAGTAATGATATCTATAGGTAGCTCATAATATTTAACTGAGATACTAGTCTAACTATAAATCTCCCTATTTGTAAATCTTTTCATAAATTCTAAGGACAACATTTATACTTTTGAATGACAAAATAGAGACAGTATATGGTTTTAGCTAATTACATAGACAAGAGGCAAAATGACCTGGATTTGATTCAGGTTGCATCAAGCATTGTTGTTGTTTAGTTGCTAAGTCATATTCAACTCTTTTGCGACCATGTAGCCCACCAGGCTCTTCTGTCTATAGGATTTCCTAGGCAAGAATATTAGAGCAGGTTGCCATTTCCTCGTCCAGGAGATCTTCCTAATCCACGGATCAAACCCATGTCTCCTGCATTGGCAGGCTGATTCTTTACCATTGAGCCACCAGGGAAGCACACATACCAATAAAATAAATGAACCAGAAGATTGGAAGATGAGAGACCTTGGTCCATTCTAAATTTTAACTGAAATATTAGCCTGTGAGCTTCACTGCAAGGAAAAAATGCAAATGTGATGCCACTCTCTGGCATCCTTTGTGATTGTTATTGTTCAAGCAGTTCCGTATAGAATCACATCTCAAAGGAGATCAAGGTACACAATAGATGCTCAATAAATGTTTGTTAATTGGCATTAAATTAATCTAAATTAAGACCAATGTTTTCCAAGTGTCTCTACATGTAATTTTTATTACTTTTATATACTTTTGTATATCCATATCTATATGTGTATCTAAAGTATATATAAATGGATGATATAGATATTTATATAAATCCATATCTATATCTATATAATATTCTCTGGGTATGTAAGTTGGAAGAATATAGAAACATATAAACAAACTGAAATAGTTGACTCATGAGGAATAACTAAGAATAACCAGAAAGCTATGATGTGGGCACTTAAACTATCTAACATGTAGACATTCATCTCAGGAGTTATAAAACCTCCATAAGTAGTTTATGAACAGAATTTAGGGAGCTAGTAAAAATGGCCACATCAGAATCAGTTTAAGGACTACAAGAAGTTAGGTTAGTTAAATGAAGTTAAATTAATTTTAAAAATTCTTTGAAATCATTATTATATGACAGCCATGTAGAATTACTAAATTCTTGTTTTGCTGACAACAATGTAAAAACTAAAATGTATACATCTATGATGGACTGATATGTGGAGTGATTGAAAAAGGATATAATAGAATACCTAAAAGACCTAAGAAATAATGAAACTAAGTTGAAATAATGAAACTAAGAAATAATGAACTAAGTAAAGTGGAATTTCATGAAACAGTTACGAATTTTAAATGAAATGGCTTTTGCACTATGACATATGTAGAAAAATAACCTCCCTTCCAAAACTGCAAATCAGCTCCAGTTTCATCCATCTCATCAGAACTGATTCAAATGAATTCTTTTTAACGGCTGAGTAATACTCCATTGTGTATATGTACCACAGCTTTCTTATCCATTCATCTGCTGATGGACATCTAGGTTGTTTCCATGTCCTGGCTATTACACTATCATGTGAATTGAATCGCCAGTCTATGTCTGACGCAGGATGCAGCATGCTTGGGGCTGGTGCATGGGGATGACCCAGAAAGATGTTATGGGGAGGGAGGTGGGAGGGGGGTTCATGTTTGGGAATGCATGTAAGAATTAAAGATTTTAAAATTTAAAAAATAAAAAACTAAAATTAAAAAAAAAATGTAAAAAAAAAAAAAAACAAAACAAAACTGCAAATCAGAACCATAACTCAAAAGCTGTAATCAAAGAAGAAGCTGTGATTTAAACAACTGGTTTGGATGATTATAGTTGAGATGGAAACATAATTTGCCAGTTTGCTAGATAATATGCTCTTCCTTAGATATTAAACAGAATTTTAGGTACCTAAATTATAAAATTCAGAATAGGGTTAGGGTTCCAAGGGCATCAACTCAAATTACCATATTTTACATGAGTTTTTTCATAGGAGTTCACTGGCTTGTCCTTGTTGTTCAGTCGCTCAGTCATGTCCAACTCTTTGTGACCCCATGGACTGCAGCACGCCAAGCTTCCCTTTCCTTCACCATCTCCCAGAGCTTGCTCAAACTCATGTCCATTGTGTTGGTGATGCCATTCAACCATTTTATCCTCTGTTATCCCCTTCTCCTCCTGCCTTCAATCTTTCCGAGCCTCAAGGTCTTTTCTAATGAGCTGGCTCTTCACATCAGGTGATCAAACTTTGGAGCTTCAGCTTCAGCATCAGTCCTTCTAACGAATATTCAGAGTTGATTTCTTTTAGGATTTGATCTCCTTGCAGTCCAAGGGACTCGCAAGAGTTTTATCCAACATCACAGTTCAAAAGCATCAGCTCTTTGGCGTTCAGCTTTCTTTATGGTCCAAATCTCACATGCACACATGACCACTGGAAAAACCATATCTTTGACTATATGGACATTTGTTGACAAAGTAATGTCTCTGTTTTTTAATATGCTGTCTACGTTTGTCATAGCTTTTCTTCCAAGGAGCAAGCATCTTTTAATTTCATGGCTGCAGCCAAATGGCTACTGTGATTTTGGAGCCCAAGAAAATAAAGTCTCTCACTGTTTCCATTATTTCCCCTTCTATTTGCCATGAAGTGATAGGACTGGATGCCATGATCTTAGTTTTCTGAATACTGAATTTTAAGCCAGCTTTTTCACTCTCCTCTTTCAACTTCATCAAGAGGTTCTTTAGTTCCTCTTTGCTTTCTGCCATAAGGGTGGTGTCATCTGCATATTGAGGCTTGTCCTGCTCAGTTGCTCTGACTCTTTGTGACCACATGGACAGTAGCCCACCAGGCTTATACTTTGTCCATCGGATTTCCTAGGCAAGAATACTGGAGTGGGTTGCCATTTTCTTCTCCAGAGGCTTATCCTAGGGCGTGCAATGAATGAACATAGCTTGGTCTAGGACCCTGGACTCTAAGTCCAGTGTTCCTCCTTTTATAAGATTTAAGTTTCTTTGGAGTCTGTAAAATAGGATGGGAAAAGTCTGCTCGCAAAATTTTAAAGAAGGAAAAACTCAGCAGTGTCCTCTTTGCTCATTCTCTCAATACATTCCTACAGGTGCTCAGCATTCTCATTTTGTTCACAAGCTTAGTACTGCTGCAGTTCATGCGGTCCGATCCTTCATATTCCAGAACTTTGTCATCTCACTCTCCAAGGTTGCCACAGTTTGAATGTAAAAAAATAAAGAAATTCCTAACAGTAGAATATCAGGCCATAGGAAAAGGCTTGAAAAGGAGAGGATGTATGTATATCCTCAAGTCACAAGTAGTTTAATACACAAATCTTCTACCCTGCTGCTGCTAAGTCGCTTCAGTTGTGTCTGACTCTTTGTGACCCCATGGACTGTAGCCCACCAGGCTCCTCTGTCCCTGGGATCCTCCAGGCAAGAGTACTGGAGTGCGTTGCCATTTCCTTCTCCATCTTCTACTCTGGTGGCATACATATATCTGACTACATTTTTTTTTTTTTTTTTTTGCTATTACAAAGGGAAAATTTCAACTTAGTATTTTTTCACAGATACTAATAAGCAAGCCCTGAGTGCAGAGTCTCAGATTGGATCACCAATGAACATTTGCAAAAAGGTTATTTCAGGCAACTTAATGATCTAATGGCTCAGCAACCAAATCAATTGTTTGGTACCTGTCCTTTAACTAGACAGAAATCTATATCCCTGACAAATCAGGCCTCCCTACAATCTTCCATACAAAAATGAGAAAAAAAGGCTAGAGCATGAGTCAGAATGAGATATCAGAACAAACTACCATATAATTTAATAAAATATATAATTACCTTTTCTTTATCATAAACACATCAGTATGCCTATAGGTTAAGTTCCAAACATAACAATTGAGCCCATACAACTGCATGAGGATGGAAGCCTTAGACTTTTTTCTCTATATACTAAATGTAGCTTAGTGAGGAACTGTCACAGAATATAGATTAATCACACTCTTTGTTCCAGTAATAGTGCATATCGATATTACTACTTTTCAGAACACCAATTCTCTCCACCTCAGAAATCTAAAGAGAGTAATATGCTGGTGTCACTAAAATATATTGTCATGAAATAATTTTATATCACGTAGGTTAAGTGGAGAAGTTTTTCTGGTCATTAACAGTGCTGCTTTTAACATATTTTTTAATAATCCATATCCAAGCTGATATTCAAGGATAAGTGTATTTTTTAGAATGTGCATGCTAATAATCTTATTTTAAAATTCTCTGATAGGATTAGTTGGTACAGGCCCTGAAACCTGTAAGAAATGGCTCACAGACAGTATCTTAATTAGCACTAGGGTCCATATGGCCCTCCAAGTATCCATGTTTCTCTTGGCATGGCCTACGAATTCACTCATGCATTTTTTTTAACAGTGATAGCCAAATAACTTTCTCTTTTAAAAGCTTCTTCCTCTCTCTCTGAAAGTAAACCTATGCTTTGATAATTGTTTTTATCTCTCTTCAAACTTAAAGCACAATTAGTTTACCAAAGGGAGAACTCTGCTTTGGCTTCTATTTGAGTTACATATTTGGAGAAAGAAAAAAAGAGACAATTCATCTTGTATTAATTTTGAATGAGGCCGGAGTCCCTTATTTATTAATTATCATTTAAGATGTCAACGGATGTGCTCTATGTTTGAAGGAATAGATGGTTTTTATAGAGCTTATCTTCCGATGCTCTCCAATTGCCAAGCACAGCAGTCTCTGGAATATTGAACAAGCTAATGGAGGTGCCATAGTGATGCACTGTTGCAGTTAGGAGCAGAATATTAAACATAGAGTTCTTTAAGTATTTGGTTGTAAGCACATACCTTTAATCCTAATAAAGAATAAAACTTCTTAATATATCATTGCAACAGCTAACAGCATTAAATATCTCAAAAATAGCATTGTAAAGTTGAGGGAACAATACATCACATAAAAAAGTAAGGGGATGTGGTGATATTTTATTGTTTACAGCCCAACCAATATGTGTATTACTACAGTAATTAAACTTTCTGGATTCAGTATGATTTTGAGTTTCTAAATTGTATATGCATATTAAAATATGAGAATTCAATTATTATCATGTAATGCATTTAGTATTCAGTCGATTGGATTATCTTCTGGCCTAAACTCCTAATTATAATATCTATCAGTGAGAAAGAGAGAGCATGTGAGCATGAGTGAGTGCTGCTGTTCAGGAATGTAATTGAAAGTTAACAGGATGTTGCATTACTACCCAGATATGATCCGATTTCACCTATAATTTCACTAGGAGAAAAAAATAGTACTTTATGTTCTATTAATTCTGAATATTTTTATTGTTTATATTTTTATAATACACTCTGTAAAGGTAATAAATCATATCATTTTTCCATTTGATTTCAACTATCTAATCAGCTTGTGAGTAATGAGGAGCATTATAAAGTGGCAATGCAATCTTGAATACACATGGAAACAGCACCACAAATCTGCTTGCCTATTACTTTCAGTGAAGCTAATAATCAAAAGTGCTTCTTATAAAAAGTACTGCATATTATAGCTTCAGAGAATTCAGAGGATATCTCAGAGAACTGCTATGCATAACTGTTCGTGAAGGTCAAAATAACTAACATAGCAGGGGATGTGTTGCCAAGGGGAAGGGAGATTTTCCCAATTTTGCAGAGGCCCACAAGTCCATAAGCCAACAGTATTATAGTGTTATAGGACAAACTCAAGGGGACTTAGCTTAAGAAAGGGAGAAAGTGACCTAGGGAATTATAAGGCATCACTAACATTGATCAGCTCTTTCACATACATTATTTCAGTGGTTTCCAACTGCATTAGAATGTAATTTAGCTGTTATAAAAGAAAAATATAACAATGGATTAAAAATCAATGTCTTTCACATAAAGGTCCAGCTTGGTGGATCAGCCTAGTATGGGTGGTCCTTAACAATCAGTCGTCCAGGTTCATAAGATGACTGCTCTACTTTCTCAACATAGTTTTCCAATTCATGACCCAAATGGCTGATCCAGATTCAGATGTAATTTATGCATTCCACTCAGCAGAAAAGGGATAATAAATAAAGAAGGCAGGCTTTCCCTTTATCAGCATTCCCATATGTTGCCTATTTTACTTATGCTTACATCCGTTAGTCATAACTTTATGGCATGGCCACTCATAGTTGCATGAGACACCATGGAATATAGTTATTGTTCAGGCAGTTATGTGGCCAATTGAAAGTTATTTGATAAGAAAATGAGAATGGATATTAGAAGCCAATTAAAAGTCCTTGTTACAGCAACAAGTGGTCTGTGGAACTCAAGTGACCATGAAGTTATGGCAAAGGAAGCAAAAATTAATGTGTATACCAAGTATTAACTGGAACAAATGGAACAAATAATATATCTCATAGATATATGCACTGTTATATAATAAAATTTAAATATATTTAAAAGTGTTCCTTGTTTCTGCACAGCATTTCTATCATTGCATATTGTCCATGTCAGTAGATACTAAGCATACTTTCTTCATGTTGGGAAGAGAAAAACTGAAGCTTACAGAGGTCAAATGACCTATCCCCAAATTAAGCAACTAACCAATGGAGGATCTGTGACTCCTGCCTATGTTTTTGTGAACCCACAGCTGATATTTCAGTTTTCATTCCAATCCCAAAGAAATGCTATGCCAAAGAATGCTCCAGCTACTGGACAACTGTGCCCATCTCACATGCTAGCAAAGTAATGCTCAAATCCTATAAGCTAAGCTTCAACAGTACATGAATTGAGAAATTCCAGATGTACAAGCTGTGTTTAGATGAGATCAGGCACGTTCAGGGTATATGGCCATAGACCAATCTGGGTTTAAAAAAGGCAGAGGAACCAGAGATCAAATTACCAACATTTTTTGGATCATAGAGAAAACAAAGGAATTCCAGAAAAATAGGTACTTCTGCTTCATTGACTATGTTAAAGCCTTTGACTGTGTGGATCACAACAAATTGTGGATCACAACAAATTGTGGAAAATTCTTAAAGAGATAGGAATACCAAACTTCCTTATCTGTCTCCTGAGAAACCTGTATGCAGGTCAAGAAGCAACAGTTAGAACTGGACATGTGACAATGGACTGGTTCAAAATTGGGAAAAGAGTACATCAAGGCTGTAAATTGTCACCCTGCTTATTTAACCTATATGCAGAATATATCATGCAAAATGCCAGGCTGGATGACTCACAAGCTGGAATAAAGATTGCAGGGTGAAATACCAAAAACCTCGGATAGGCAGATGGTACCACTCTAATGCGACTTCCCAGGTGGTGCTAGTGGTAAAGAGTCCCCCTAATCAATGCAGGTTAGACATAAGAGACATGAGTTAGATCATTCTTGCCTGAAGAATCCCATGGACAGAGGAGCCTGGCAGGTTGAAGTCCGTAGCATCACATTGAGTCAGATACAACTGAAGCAACTTAGCGCATGCGTGAGCACACACACACACACACACACACACACACACACACACACACCACTCTAGTAGCAGAAAATGAGGAGGAACTAAAGAGCCTCTTGATGAAGGTGAAAGAGGTGAGTGAAAAAGCTGGCTTAAAACTCAACATTCAAAAGACTAAGATCATGGTATCCAGTCCCATCACTTCATGGAGAATAGAAGGGAAAAAGCGTAAGCAGTGGCAGATTTTATTTTCCTGGGCTCCCAAATCACTACACATGGTAACTACAGCCCTGATATTCAAGGACACTTCCTCCTTGGAAACAAAGGTGTGACAGACCTGGACAGTGTATTAAAAAAGCAGAGATGTCACTTTGTTGATAAAGATCTGTATAGTCAAAGCTATAGTTTTTCCAATAGACATGCACAGATGTGAAAGGTGGACCATAAAGAAGGATGAGTGTCAAAGACCTGATGCTTTCAAACTGTGGTGTGGGAGAAGACTCTTTGAGAGTTCCTTGGATTGCAAGCAGATCAAACCAGTCAATCCTAAAGGAAATCAACCCTGAGTATTCACTGGAAGGGCTGATGTTGGAGCTGATGCTCCAATACTTTGGCCACCTGATGCAAAGAGCTGACTCATTGGAAAAAAACCCTGATGTTGGGAAAGATTGAAGACAGAAAGAGAAGGGGGCAATAGAGGAAAAGATGATTGGATGGCATCACCAATTCAATGGACATGAGTTTGAGCAAGCTCCAGGAGATAGTGTAGGACAAGGAAGTCTGGAGTCCATGGGGTAGAAAAAGGCAGCTATGAGTTAGTGATTGAACAAAAACTACAACATGATATACAAATATGAATAAATGACACTCTTTAGGGATGTCTAATAGGCATATGGATACTGGAAATCAGTTGCTAAAGGACAAAATCAGCTCAAATGATAAAAAATCTGAGTTGTTAACATAGAGGGACTATGACTGATGAAACACATTTTATTTTATAACTGCCTTATCGGAATAACTTGAAAATGAATCAGATTAGGGCCCAGAAATATGAATTGAACTATCACTGGATTGCAAAACTGATTTTGCTCTTAACCTTCAAAATGCGGCACACTTTCTAAAGTCACACAGAATAGAAAGCATTTCATTTTCTGTGTCTATTAGGAAGAAATTTATCTTTTGTTTCTCACTGCCCAGTGCCTCACAGCACAGTAGTTACCCCTTTATGGTGCTCTTTCTTTTGAAACCCTAGGTAATGAGAATGAACTAGATATATTCCATAAAATAGATTTTGTAGATTTAAAAATTAGAATTGCATTTAGCTCATTAAAAAATCTTTGTGGAAGAATTTCCATTGAAAGAAGCATATTTACAAAACTTATGTGAGAAAAGTAATATGTGAAAATTTTATTATTCCATAAGTACACATAATATGGTTCAGGAATGTTACAGAGAAAATTATTACATGGACAGAAAGAGTTAATGTGCAATTGAATGTACATCATCTAGCAACATAATGAAACTGTGGAAAGTAATCATTATTTAAAAGTTCATGGCACAGACAAAATGAATAGGGTCATTTTCTTAATGTCTTGGTGGGTTATGAGCCAAATCTTCCCTAAGAATATGAAAAAATGGAAATGAAAAAGTCACTTAGTCTCCTGAAGTTTCTCTCATATGTAACTGCACAATTAGCCAGGGATAAAATCCAATTGTTTCTAAACTACCTGTATCTTTGCACACTAAAATGAAGTATTTCACAGAAACATCTGCTGCCAGCACTTCCTTTAGTGACTGCCTACTCCAAACCTTCCTTTGTAGATGAGTAAACTGAAGCTCAGAGGGAGTAGACAATTCATCCAAGGCCAAGACTTCAAGCAGAGGAGTGTTTTTGTGTTTGTTCAGTCACTCAGTTGTGTCCAATTCTTTGTGGCCCTATGGACTGTAACCCATCAGGCTCCTCTGCCATGGGATTTTGCAGGCAAGAATACTGGAGTGGGTTGTTATTTTCTCCTCCAGGGGTTCTTCCCAACCCAAGGATTGAACTCCCATCTCCTACAGTGGCAGGCAAATTCTTTATCACTAAGCCACTAAGTCCCTAGTGGCTCAGAGGGTAATGAGTCCATCTGCAATGTGGGAGACCTGGTTTCGATCCCTGGGTTAGGAAGATCTCCTGGAGGAGGGCATGGCAACCCACTCTAGTATTCTTGCCTGGAAAATCTCCATGGACAGAGGAGCCTGGTGGGATACAGTCCATGAGGTCGCAAAGATTTGGACACTACTGAGTGACTAAGCACACAAGCTGCCTGGGAAGCCTGAGTAGAGTAGACTTAGGACTAAAAGCCCAATGTTATTTCCAATCCACCACACAAATGTAATATCTATATTTTTAGTGTTACATATTGAATTTTTTCTACCAAATCCTTTGAAATCTGAAATGTTGGTTCCTTAAATGTATTCTTCAACAAAAGCAGATATAACTCAAATTAGTATGTTTGTTTAGTAGGCCCTCTACTTATCTAGCAAGAAGAATGGGCAAAATTGAATTGAATTGAAATAATCAAAACTTATAAACTATAAGTATGCAAGCTGAGACAGCTGTGACAGCTGTCATCATTTTGTCCTTTGTTCTTTTTTTTTTTTTTTTTGTCCTTTGTTCTTGCTGCAATGGAACGTGAGAAGCAGAATGTCATTGCAAGTAACCCAATGAATTTGCAAATGGAAAAAGCCACTGAATTGATTTCATATACTTATAGGAAGCAAATCAGAATGAGATGATCTCATTTGACACTTCTCTTTTGTATTTATTAATCCTTTTTACAAATTTATCAACAGCACACATTTTAAAGTATCCACTCTTTTTCCTCAGAATTCTTTGGAGAAGGAGAAAGTGAAGTCCCACATTTTAATCTATAAAGTGTGGGAGAATTTGGAGAGAACCATTTAACAGATCCAGCTCACACTTTTGGTTCAAAATGTTATATTATTATAAAACTCTTGAAAGTATCTCTGCCAGTGCAGTTTAGTTCAGTTCAGTCACTCAGTCTCAGTCGTGTCCGACTCTTTGCAACCCCACGAACTGCAGCATGTCAGGCCTCCCTGACCATCACCAACTCCCGGAGTTTACCCAAACTCATGTGCATTGAGTCAGTGATGCCATCTAACCATCTCATCCTCTGTCGTCCCCTCCTCCTCCTGCTCTCAATCTTTCCCAACATTAGGGACTTTACTTATTTTTTTATATTTTTTTTAGTTTTTTTATTTTTTAAATTTTAAAATCTTTAATTCTTACATGTGTT
Organism: Ovis aries; assembly: GCF_016772045.2. NCBI lineage: Eukaryota > Metazoa > Chordata > Mammalia > Artiodactyla > Bovidae > Ovis > Ovis aries. The sequence continues at coordinate 94,262,616 of NC_056080.1, read as the reverse complement.
CCCAAACATGAATCCCCCTCCCACCTCCCTCCCGATAACATCTCTCTGGGTCATCCCCATGCACCAGCCCCAAGCATGCTGCATCCTGCATCAGACATAGACTGGCGATTCAATTCTTACATGATAGTATACATGTTAGAATGTCATTCTCCCAAATCATCCCACCCTCTCCCTCTCCCTCTGAGTCCAAAAGTCCATTATACACATCTGTGTCTCTTTCCCTGTCTTGCATACAGGGTCGTCATTGCCATCTTCCTAAATTCCATATATATGTGTTACTATACTGTATTGGTGTTTTTCTTTCTGGCTTACTTCACTCTGTATAATCGGCTCCAGTTTCATCCATCTCATCAGAACTGATTCAAATGAATTCTTTTTAATGGCTGAGTAATACTCCATTGTGTATATGTACCACAGCTTTCTTATCCATTCATCTGCTGATGGACATCTAGGTTGTTTCCATGTCCTGGCTATTATAAACAGTGCTGCGATGAACATTGGGGTACATGTGTCTCTTTCAATTCTGGTTTCCACGGTGTGTATGCCCAGAAGTGGGATTGCTGGGTCATAAGGTAGTTCTATTTGCAATTTTTTAGGGAATCTCCACACTGTTCTCCATAGTGGCTGTACTAGTTTGCATTCCCACCAACAGTGTAGGAGGGTTCCCTTTTCTCCACACCCTCTCCAGCATTTATTGCTTGCAGATTTTTGGATCGCAGCCATTCTGACTGGTGTGAAGTGGTACCTCATTGTGGTCTTGATTTGCATTTCTCTAATAATGAGTGATGTTGAGCATCTTTTCATGTGTTTGTTAGCCATCCATATGTCTTCTTTGGAGAAATGTCTATTTAGTTCTTTGGCCCATTTTTTGATTGGGTCATTTATTTTTCTGGAATTGAGCTGCAGAAGTTGCTTGTATATTTTTGAGATTAGTTGTTTGTCAGTTGCTTCATTTGCTATTATTTTCTCCCATTCAGAAGGCTGTCTTTTCACCTTGGTTTTATTTTCCTTTGTTGTGCAGAAGCTTTTCATTTTAATTAGATCCCATTTGTTTATTTTTGCTTTTATTTCCAGTATTCTGGGAGGTGGATCATAGAGGATCCTGCTGTGATTTATGTCGGAGAGTGTTTTGCCTATGTTCTCCTCTAGGAGTTTTATAGTTTCTGATCTTACATTTAGATCTTTAATCCATTTTGAGTTTATTTTTGTGTGCGGTGTTAGAAAGTGATCTAGTTTCATTCTTTTACAAGTGGTTGACCAGTTTTCCCAGCACCACTTGTTAAAGAGATTGTCTTTATTGCATTGTATATTCTTGCCTCCTTTGTCGAAGATAAGGTGTCCATAGGTGTGTGGATTTATCTCTGGGCTTTCTGTTTTGTTCCATTGATCTATATGTCTGTCTTTGTGCCAGTACCATACTGTCTTGATGACTGTGGCTTTGTAGTAGAGCCTGAAGTCAGGCAAGTTGATTCCTCCAGTTCCATTCTTCTTTCTCAAGATTGCTTTGGCTATTTGAGGTTTTTGTATTTCCAAACAAATCTTGAAATTATTTGTTCTAGTTCTGTGAAAAATGTGGCTGGTAGCTTGATAGGGATTGCATTGAATTTGTAAATTGCTTTAGGTAGTATACTCATTTTCACTATATTGATTCTTCCGATCCATGAACATGGTATATTTCTCCATCTATTAGTGTCCTCTTTGATGTCTTTCATCAGTGTTTTATAGTTTTCTATATATAGGTCTTTAGTTTCTTTAGGTAGATATATTCCTAAGTATTTTATTTTTTTCGTTGCAATGGTGAATGGAATTGTTTCCTTAATTTCTTTTTCTACTTTCTCATTATTTGTGTATAGGAATGCAAGGGATTTCTGTGTGTTGATTTTATATCCTGCAACTTTACTATATTCATTGATTAGCTCTAGTAATTTTCTGGTGGAGTCTTTAGGGTTTTCCATGTAGAGGATCATGTCATCTGCAAACAGTGAGAGTTTTACTTCTTCTTTTCCAATTTGGATTCCTTTTATTTCTTTTTCTGCTCTGATTGCTCTGGCCAAAACTTCCAGAACTATGTTGAATAGTAGTGGTGAAAGTGGACACCCTTGTCTTGTTCCTGACTTTAGGGGAAATGCTTTCAATTTTTCACCATTGAGGATAATGTTTGCTGTGGGTTTGTCATATATAGCTTTTATTATGTTGAGGTATGTTCCTTCTAGTCCTGCTTTCTGGAGAGTTTTTATCATAAATGGATGTTGAATTTTGTCAAAGGCCTTCTCTACGTCTATTGAGATAATCATATGGTTTTTATTTTTCAATTTGTTAATGTGGTGAATTACATTGATTGATTTGCGGATATTGAAGAATCCTTGCATCCCTGGGATAAAGCCCACTTGGTCATGGTGTATGATCTTTTTAACGTGTTGTTGGATTCTGATTGCTAGAATTTTGTTGAGGATTTTTGCATCTATGTTCATCAGTGATATTGGCCTGTAGTTTTCTTTTTTTGTGACATCTTTGTCAGGTTTTGGTATTAGGGTGATGGTGGCCTCATAGAATGAGTTTGGAAGTTTACCTTCCTCTGCAATTTCTGGAAGAGTTTGAGGAGGATAGGTGTTAGCTCTTCTCGAAATTTTTGGTAGAATTCAGCTGTGAAGCCGTCTGGACCTGGGCTTTTGTTTGCTGGAAGATTTCTGATTACAGTTTCAATTTCCGTGCTTGTGATGGGTCTGTTAAGATTTTCTATTTCTTCCTGGTTCAGCTTTGGAAAATTGTACTTTTCTAAGAATTTGTCCATTTCTACCACGTTGTCCATTTTATTGGCATACAACTGCTGATAGTAGTCTCTTATGATCCTTTGTATTTCTGTGTTGTCTGTTGTGATCTCTCCATTTTCATTTCTAATTTTATTGATTTGATTTTTCTCTCTTTGCTTCTTGATGAGTCTGGCTAATGGTTTGTCAATTTTATTTATCCTTTCAAAGAACCAGCTTTTGGCTTTGTTGATTTTTGCTATGGTTTCTTTTGTTTCTGTTGCATTTATTTCTGCCCTATTTTTTAAGATTTCTTTCCTTCTACTAACTCTGGGGTTCTCCAACTCTTCCTTTTCTATTGCTTTAGTTGGAGAGTTAGGTTATTTATTTGACTTTTTTCTTGTTTCTTGAGGTATGCCTGTATTGCTATGAACTTTCCTCTTAGCACTGCTTTTATAGTGTCCCACAGGTTTTGGGTTGTTGTGTTTTCATTTTCATTAGTTTCTATGCATATTTTGATTTCTTTTTGATTTCTTCTGTGATTTGTTGGTTATTCAGAAGTGTGTTGTTCATCCTCCATATGTTGGAATTTTTAATAGTTTTTCTCCTGTAATTGAGATCTAATCTTAATGCATTATGGTCAGAAAAGATGCTTGGAATGATTTCGATTTTTTGAATTTATCAAGTTTAGATTTATGGCCCAGGATGTGATCTATCCTGGAGAAGGTTCCATGAGCACTTGAAAAAAGGTGAAATTCATTGTTTTGGGGTGAAATGTCCTATAGATATCAATTAGGTCTAACTGATCTAATGTATCATTTAAAGTTTGCATTTCTTTGTTAATTTTCTGTTTAGTTGATCTGTCCATAGGTGTGAGTGGGGTATTAAAGTCTCCCACTATTATTGTGTTATTGTTGATTTCCCCTTTCATACTTGTTAGCATTTGTCTTACATATTGTGGTGCTCCTATATTGGGTGCATATATATTTATAATTGTTATATATTCTTCTTGGATTGTTCCTTTGATCATTATGTAGTGGCCTTCTTTGTCTCTTTTCACAGCCTTTGTTTTAAAGTCTATTTTATCGGATATGAGTATTGCCACTCCTGCTTTCTTTTGGTCTCTATTTGCGTGGTATATTTTTTTCCAGCCCTTCACTTTCAGTCTGTATGTGTCCCTTGTTTTGAGGTGGGTCTCTTGTAAGCAGCATATAGAGGGGTCTTGTTTTTGTATCCATTCGGCCAGTCTTTGTCTTTTGGTTGGGGCGTTCAACCCATTTACATTTAAGGTAATTATTGATAAGTATGATCCCGTTACCATTTACTTTATTGTTTTGGGTTCGGGTTTATACACCCTTTCGTGTTTCCTGTCTAGAGGATATCCTTTAGAATTTGTTGGAGAGCTGGTTTGGTGGTGCTGAATTCTCTCAGCTTTTGCTTGTCTGTAAAGATTTTGATTTCTCCTTCGTATTTGAATGAGATCCTTGCTGGGTACAATAATCTGGGCTGTAGGTTATTGTCTTTCATCACTTTAAGTATGTCTTGCCATTCCCTCCTGGCCTGAAGAGTTTCTATTGAAAGATCAGCTGTTATCCTTATGGGAATCCCCTTGTGTGTTATTTGTTGTTTTTCCCTTGCTGCTTTTAATATTTGTTCTTTGTGTTTGATCTTTGTTAATTTGATTAATATATGTCTTGGGGTGTTTCGCCTTGGGTTTATCCTATTTGGAACTCTCTGTGTTTCTTGGACTTGGGTGATTATGTCCTTCCCCATTTTAGGGAAATTTTCAACTATTATCTCCTCAAGGATTTTCTCATGATCTTTCTTTCTGTCTTCTTCTTCTGGGACTCCTATAATTCGAATGTTGGAGCATTTCATATTGTCCTGGAGGTCTCTGAGATTGTCCTCATTTCTTTTAATTCGTTTTTCTTGTTTCCTCTCTGATTCATTTATTTCTACCATTCTATCTTCTATTTCACTAATCCTATCTTCTGCCTCCGTTATTCTACTATTTGTTGCCTCCAGAGTGTTTCTGATCTCATTTATTGCGTTATTCATTATATTTTGACTCTTTTTATTTCTTCTAGGTCCTTGTTAAACCTTTCTTGCATCTTCTCAATCCTTGTCTCTAGGCTATTTATCTGTGATTCCATTTTGATTTCAAGATTTGGATCATTTTCACTATCAATATTTGGAATTCCTTCTCCGGTAGATTCCCTACTTCTTCCTCTTTTGTTTGGTTTGGTGGGCAACTCTCCTGTTCCTTTACCTGCTGAGTATTCCTCTGTCTCTTCATCTTGGTTATATTGCTGTGTTTGGGGTGGCCTTTTTGTATTCTGGTAATTTGTGGAGTTCTCTTTATTATGGAGCTTCCTCACTGTGGGTGGGGTTCTATCAGTGACTTGTCAAGGTTTCCTGGTTAGGGAGGCTTGTGTTGGAGTTTTGGTGGGTGGAGCTGGGTTTCTTCTCTCTGGAGTGCAGTGGAGTGACTCGTAATGGGTTATGAGACATCAAAGGTTTTGGGATAATTTTGAGCTGCCTGTATTTGAAGCTCAGGGGAGTGTTCCTGTGTTGCTGGAGAATTTGCGTGGTATGTCTTGTTTTGGAACTTGTTGGCCCTTGGGTGGAGCTTGGTTTCGGTGTAGGTATGAAGGCATTTGATGAGCTCCTATTGCTTAATGTTCCCTGAATTCAAAAGTTCTCTAATGTTTTCAGGCTTTGGATTTAAGCTTCCTGCTTCTGGTTTTCAGTTTTATTTTTACAGTAGCCTCTAGACTTCTCCATCTATACAGCACCGATGATAAAACATCTAGGTTAAAGATGAAAAGTTTCTCCACATTGAGGGACACTCAGAGAGGTTCACTGAGTTACAAGGAGAAGAGAAGATGGAGGGGGTAGTTAGAGGTAACTGGAATGAGATGCGGTGAGATCAAGAGAGGAGAGAGCAAGCTAGCCAGTAGTCACTTCCTTATGTGCGCTCTATAGTCTGGACCACTCAGAGGTATTTACAGAGTTATACGGGGAAGAGGAGAGGGAGGAAGTAGACAGAGGTGACCAGGAGGATAAGAGAGAGGAATGAGTAGGAGAGAGACAAATCCTGTCAGTAACCAGTTCCTTAGGTGTTCTCTACCGTCTGGAACACACAGAGATTCACAGAGGTGGATAGAGAAGAGATGGGGGAGAAAAGAGACAGAGGCCACCTGGTGGAGAAAAAGGAGAGTCCAGAGGAGGAGAGAGTGGTCAAGCCAGTAATCTCGCTCTCAGGTAAACTTGGGTAGTGAAGTTTGGGTTTTTAAATGTACAAAATTGACAACAAAAACCTAAGAGCAAAGATTAAAAATCTAGAGTAGAGGTTGGATTTTCAAAGATACAATATTAAAGAAAAGCAGAAGGAAAAAGGAAGAAAGAAAAAAAAGAATTATTAAAAAACAAACAAACAAAACAAAACAAACAAACAAAAAAAAAACACCAACAACCATCCAAAGAGTATATATGGTGTTTGCCTTAAAAAAAAAAGTCTTTTTTTTTTAAATAGTAATAATAGGTTATAGAAATAAAAATTAGAGGAGAAATAGAAGACTTAACAATTTAAAAAAAGCTAGAAAAAAATAGAAAAAAAAAGCAAAAAGCAAAAAAAAAAAAAGGAATGATTTTAAAAATATTAAAAATATAACTGGCCCTTCTCTGATGTTATGGGCCGTGTGGGCTCACTTCCAAGGTGGTTCCCTCTGTTTAACTTCTTCTGTTTGCTGGTTTTTTAGGCTCACTAGTTCAGTCGCGCTGTGGGGAGGGGGGATGCTGCAAACAAATAGCACTGTCGTGTGCACACAGTATCTCAGCCCCGCTTGACCTGTCCTTTCTCTCGGCGCACAAACTGCTCTGGCTCTACGATGCTCAGCCAGGAACCATCTGGGGCCGGCCCTAGGCTGCGTGCACTTCCCCGGTCCAAGCCGCTCAGGTTCGGCGCTCAGGCAGCCCTCAGAGGCACTGCACTTTGTGCCCTTCCCAGGTCCGAGTAGCTCAGGAGTTTGGCGAGCACGATCACCGCGGCTTGTCACCTTTTCCGCCGCTGCCGCTCAGCTCTCTGGGTGGACCGCTGGCGCACCCCGTGAGGCAGACTGTGACTGTCCAGCACCCCCAGAAGTCTTAGCAAAGGAGCCTGCTTGCAGTTAGGTACGTAAAGTCTCTCCGGGTCTGCAATTGCCCCTTTCCAGTCCTTACGGCTCTGGCTGCCTGTCCCCAGTGGGGGATGGTCTGCAGCCGGCTTTTTCCTTTCCGTCCTTTGTTCTGTGCTCGGTCCTGGCGGTGTCTTATGTTCGAGCTTTTCGCGTGGTAGCTATCCCACAGTCTGGTTTGCTAGCCCAAGTTAGATCATTCTGGTTGCGCATGGGGCATTCCTGCCCGATTCTTGCAAAGCACTGCAGCCCGCGCCTCCCGCGCGTCCCTGCCCTGCCCCCACTTCCCAATGGCGGATGCAGGCGTCTGTGCTGCTTTTCCGCTGGGGGAGTTACTGTTGGGCTTGTAATCTGTTGGTTTTAATTATTTATCTATTTTTCCTTCCTGTTATGTTGCCCTTTGTGTTTCCAAGGCTCGCCACAGACTCGGCAGGGAGAGTGTTTCCTGGTGTTTGGAAACCTCTCTTCTTAAAATTCCCTTCCCGGGACGGGCTTCCCTTCCTGGGACGGAGCTCCCTCCCCACCTCCTTTGTCTCCTTTTTCGTCTTTTATATTTTTTCCTACCTGTTTTTGAAGACAATGGTCTGCTTTTCTGGTTGCCTGATGTCCTCTGCCAGCCTACAGAAGTTGTTTTGTGGAGTTTGCTCGGCGTTGAAATGTTCTTTTGAGGAATTTGTGAGGGAGAAAGTGATTTTCCCGTCCTATTCCTCCACCATCTTTCCCTCCCCTCCATTAGGGACTTTTCAAATGAGTCAGCTCTTTGGATCAGGTGGCCAAAATATTGGAGTTTCAGCTTCAACATCAGTCCTTCCAATGAACACCCAGGACTCTTTAGGATGGACTGGTTGGATCTCCTTGCAGTTGAAGCTACTCTCAAGAGTCTTCTCCAACACCACAGTTCAAAAGCATCAATTCTTCAGTACTCAGCTTTCTTTATAGTCCAACTCTCACATCCATACATGACCACTGGAAAAACCATAGCCTTGACTAGATGGACCTTGTTGGCAAAATACTGTCTCTGCTTTTTAATATACTGTATAGGTTGGTCATAATTTTTCTCCCAAGGAATAAGCATCTTTTAATTTCGTGGCTGCAGTCACCATCTGCAGTGATTTTGGAGCCCCCCAAAATAAAGTCAGCCATTGTTTCCATTGTTTCCCCATCTATTTACCATGAAGTGATGGGACCGGATGCCATGATCTTAAGTTTTCTGAATATTAAGCTACCCCACGTCCAAGGTCAGGGGCAGCAGCTTCACTTTGCTGGAGTAGCCATGAAGAGATACCCCATGTCCAAGATAAGAGAAACCCAAGTAAGGCGGTAGGTGCTGAGAGAGGGCATCAGAGGGCAGACAGACTGAAAACACAATCATAGACAACTAGCCAATCTGATCATATAGACCACAGCTTGTCTAACTCAATGAAACTAAGCCATCCAAGATGCATGGATCATGGCGGAGAGGTCTGACAGAATGTGGTCCACTGGAGAAGGGAATGGCAAACCACTTCAGTATTCTTGCCTTGAGAACCCCATGAACAGGATGAAAAGGCAAAAAGATACAACACTGAAAGATCTGTGCCAAATTCTTACTAAAATACTAAGGCATTAAAAAAAAAAGGAAAAGTAAAAATAAACAATTCTTAAAAAGTGCAATTCATAATTACTACAAAGTCAGTGAATCTGAATGAAGAAACCCAACTAGTGACATATACATGCTTTTTCCCTGAAATAGAGCAGTTCAAACTGCTTTCCAGGCAGCACTAGTGGTAAAGAACCTGCCTGCCAATGCAGGAGATGTAGGAGTCGTGGGTTCAGTCCCTGGGGCCAGAAGATCCCCTGAAGAAGGGCATGGCAACCAGTATTCTTGCCTGGAGAATCCCATGGACAGAGGAGCCTGGTGGGCTATGGTCCACAGGGTTGGAAAGAGTTGCATATGACTTAAGTGACTTAGCACAGACATGCACAAAGAGGAAGTAGCTTCTGATCTTTGTTTTGGGAAACACTAATTCTAGAGGGAATCACTTCTTATTTGGAGATGAATGAAGGAAAAAATAAGAGGCACATATAAAGCCATTAAAGAACAAAAGACAAGAAACTTAATAATAAAGATTTAGAAAAATATGCTTGCTGGGAGAAATATCAATAACCTCAGATATGCAGATGACACCACCTTTATGGCAGAAAGTGAAGAGGAACTAAAAAGTCTCTTGATGAAAGTAAAAGAGGAGAGTGAAAAAGTTGGCTTTAAGCTCAACATTCAGGAAACGAAGATCATGGCATCCGGTCCCATCACTTCATGGGAAATGGAGAAACAGTGGAAACAGTGTCAGACTTTACTTTTTTGGGCTCCAAAATCACTGCAGATGGTGACTGCAGCCATGAAATTAAAAGACACTTACTCCTTGGAAGAAAAGTTATGACCAATCTAGATAGCATATTCAAAAACAGAGACACTACTTTGCCGACTAAGGTCCGTCTAGTCAAGGCTATTGTTTTTCCAGTGGTCATGTATGGATGTGAGAGTTGGACTGTGAAGGCTGAGTGCTGAAGAATTGATGTTTTTGAACTGTGGTGTTGGAGAAGACTCTTGAGAGTCCCTTGGACTACAAGGAGATCCAACCAGTCCATTCTGAAGGAGATCAACCCTAGGATTTCTTTGGAAGGAATGATGCTAAAGCTGAAACTCCAGTACTTTGGCCACCTCATGCGAAGAGTTGACTGATTGGAAAAGACTTTGATTCTGGGAGGGATTGGGGGCTGGAGAAGGGGACGACAGAGGATGAGATGGCTGAATGGCATCACTGACTTGATGGACTCGAGTCTGAGTGAACTCTGGGAGTTGGTGATGGACAGGGAGGCCTGGCGTGCTGTGATTCATGGAGTCACAAAGAGTCGGACATGACTGAGCGACTGAACTGAACTGAAAATTATCTACTATAGGATTCTAATAAGTTTTCAGAAAATAATTTGGAAACTCTTACAGACAATAAGAAAACATGGCATGCTCTCTCTTTCTCTGTCTCTGCCTGTCTGCTCTCTCTGTCTCTGTCTCTCTCTTTCTCTCTCTATATATTCTTGTCAGTACAAATGAGTTTGAAAATTAATGAAAAATGTATTTAATTCACAACCATAACAAAACTACACAATACCTACAAATAAACAAGACAAGAATGTGCAGGATATATGTGAGGTGAACTGCAAACATTGTCTAGGGAAAATAAAAGACATTGTGAAAAATTAGAAATGTGTACATGGTCCTGGATGGCAAGACTCATTATTGTAAGTTTGCCTTTCAAATTAGTTTGAAAGTTTAAGAAAGTAGACATTTTAAAGTGTGATTTGGCAGAATAAATGGCCAAGACTTAGATATAAAAATTTTAAAGCAAAGTAACAAGGGCTCAGGAATTCAACTAGATACTAAAATTCACTTTTAACAGACAATATTTAAACAGTGCTTTACTAGTGCACATGGAAGAGACATATCAACACCATGTGACCATGACATATGTTTTTGCTTTTCAAATTGATAAAGATTTTGTAAAGGATGATTTATATTGCTGGCACATGTTGAGTAAGATAGCCATCTCATGGACTACATGCCCCAAAAATCATATAGTCTTTCTGGAGTTTAGCTTGACAAAGTATACTGAAAGCCTTACAAATACACATATGATCAGATTCAGGATTTCCAATTCTATAACATGTCCTAAGGAAACTACCAGAGAGAAAGAAAGATTTTTCTGTAAAGTTATTTGTGTGAACTTTATACATAACAACTAAATAATGTCATAATTGAAATGCCTAATGATAATGTATTATTAAATAAAATATAGTTCCTTCATAGAATGTATTATGTGGACTCTGTAATAAATATTAATTAAATAAATGAATTAATATCAGCTCAATAACAGTCATGTTGGAGGAAAATATTTAATGGAATGGGAAAATGATGATTAAATAATACAAAATGAAAAGATAATTATATTAATTATCATTTAATTAATTATTTACTTTTACTACATAAATTATCTTTTATTTTATTGATTATTAACTTGTACTACATAAATAATACATATAATCACAAGAAAAATACACAAAAATTGTGTCTAGTGCATTATTTTGGTAGTCAAGTATTTTATATTTTCTATATTAAAAAGTTTACATATTAATATGCATTATTTTCATATAAGTTAAAAAATAAATATTTTAAAATTATTCATTCTTTCACATCAACAGATTCTTTTCCTGGATTCTGGTTCATTATTCTGAAACTAATATATATTAGTTTTGGTTTCCTGTCTTTTACTTTGGTTTATAAATAAGACGAATGCATCTTGTGATTAGTCCCAATTTATGGTTACATACCTGGTGTAATTATTAGTAGCTCCTTCTCATTTCCTGAAGTGTCCCAACTTGTACAACGAAGTAATAGTTGGTCACTTTATTTATAATAGCACTCTTTTTATCAGCATCAACATCCATACCTCCCTTAGGTTCAACATCAGTTCAGGTTTTTAAGGGTGGTGTTTCTCCAACATGGCTTACTGTTGGATACAATTAGCACATAAAAACATTGCTTTAGCATTCAAACTGAGATTTGTCAGCTACAAAATATATACCTTTCCACTTTTGAAAGCAATTGTAAAGCTTTTCTTGAGAGGCAGACAGGGGTACAAATCCAATAGAAGTCTGATAGTGTTAAAGAGAACAAGCATAAGGGAAACATTCCAGATTTCCCCAGCTGTAGTAAAGGATAACTGAATCCAGGGTAAAGTCTACCTTATATAAAAGTAAATGCAATCTCATGACTGTAAATGCTTTCCTGAGGCCCCGTGGACCATGATATCCTGCCTTTATTGTCCCCTAAGGCGAACAGAGTGATAAGGTAAAAATCTCTTTGCAAGGTAGTAATTGTTCCCATTCCAGGGTAGTATCCACAAAGAAATCTATTTTTCAGTTGTATTCTATGTTTTTTTCTTTTTCACCTTCACACTAACCTCAATGCACTGCTGCCTCTGTTGCATCTTAAATGCAGCAAACTACTATTTTAGCTGATTTTAGCTTTCACTGCCACTTTCTTTCAGCTTTCACTGTGCCATTGCTATCCTTGGGAGTTTTGCTGATAGAAGAGATGATTAGGAAGAATAAAAGCCTAATCATAAAAGTACTCTTTTTCCCAGATCTCTTTATTCAGTGTCCCTTTGCTACACAACATTGGTTACCCTGCTGCTAATTAATAAACAACGAAAAAAAGGTTCTTTCATAAAACCAAATTACAGGACATCTTTCAAAAACAGTACCAGTGAGGACTCAAACATTAGGTTAATAAAACTAATTTTTCCTAAGGGTTTCATACAATTTAGGGTAATTATTTTCTTCCATTATTTTCATTTATCTGGCCAGAAACAACTCAGAATGTTCAATGGTGGTAGCTAGTGCAGTATACTGAATGAGAGACTATGATGTAATTATAGGAGCACCCCCAGAGTATTCTATTATTTATCAAACAAAAATAGAACATGCAGCACCTCACATAATTACTGGTCTATCTTCACTAAAGAGCCTTAGTTTCAGTCCCAGTGCTTCCTGTCAGTTCAGAATTATGATTTGCAAGATTGAAAAAGGTCAGTAACTGAATTTCAAAGTGCTGGTGACCTGTTATTCAGGCCTCAGAGATGGTTGTCCTAAGAAGAAGGAATGTGTCTTCTGTAATCCTTCTGTGTTTCTTTTTGGAATTTCTTCAGAGACTTTAGAGAAGAATGTATAGCAGTATAGAAAAACTTCCATACACATCTGTTCGCACAAAGGCTTTTTTTTGTACACTAAGTTAAACATACAGGTATTGTTATTGACTAAATGGCTAAAACATAAAAATAATAAGGAGACATTTACCATCCTAAAATTGTCGAGTCTATGTAGTCAAAGACATTAACATTTGAATATTATTCCTCACAACTCTTCATTTTGATGGTTTATCTTCAGTTAATGACAGTTCAGACATAGTAAATCTGAAAGTATTATTCCAGTCATTTGAAACAAAGGGAAGAATCTATGGATGCATTTGCTCCAGGACTATATCCAGAATCTTTTTCATGTAGATTTCTTTCTTAGTCAAAGAAAGGGTGGTATTTCTACCTCTACCAACAAGAAGGGACTGAGGATCGAACAAGGAAAAGAGGCTTTCATGAAAACTTGACGGAGGAGAAAAAAAAAAAAAAAAAACAGAATGGTGGCACAAATTGATTTTTAAGTATGTCATGATAGAAGAGATCTTTTCTTTTGATTTCTAAGAAACAATACAAGTCATAATTTCAGTATGTTTTATAAATCAGTCTGGCTTCCCAATTATTTCATTTAAGGAAACAAAATGAAGATGATAATGCTCTTCACTACTATTTCAAGTTTAAATCAATAACTCAAATTAGCAACATATCTCTTATGAATTGCATCCACTAGTCATTATTTTTTCCCCATGTAACCTAATTTTCCCAACATCCTCTCCGTTCAAGGTCATTGAGTTTCATGATTATATATTCAGAATTGATGCTGCTGTACTAAACACTGTACTAAACACTATTATTATTATGCTGCTGTACTAAACACTATTATTTTACAAATTAATTCAAATATAGTCTAGGTTTACAATCAAGTTCACCTTCACATTCCAATTTGTTTTGAGAACTATTTAGCCAACAAGATAGTTTATTGTAATCCACCAATAGTGATATGAGTATTAATTGACCAATTAAAATAACAATTTAGGAGAAAACTGAACTTTCTCTGAACCTGATGGCAGAAGGTAGTTGAGCTACCATTGCGATCTACCTTGCATCTCCAAACAGAAAAGAAAAGTATTAAGCAATCACTGTTTATAGCAATAACCTGTAATAAGGTACAGAGCCAACAAGAGGATGGGAGTAGGCCATGGAGATACTATGCTTTCAGGGCACCTCCCCAACACCATCCAAAAATACCTCCCTTAGCCAGTTACTGATTCCTAAAGTTCTGTTATTAGAGAATTTTTCCTTTAGTATAAGATTTTGGAGCCTTTAAAAATACTAATGCTTCTGAATTAAGTCCTGCTTTATGTTTTCTAAGAAGTTATAGTTTGGCATTTCAATGTATTTCTTTTTCTTGAGTATATTCCATGACAACTAAAGCAAACAGTTCATTCCTCTGCTAGGTATAGCACTGATGTTTTCCAGCTTCACTGAGATATAACTGATGTAACCTTGTGTAAGTTTAAGGTGTAAGGGTGATTATTTGATATATGTTTGTATTACAGAATAATTATCAAAATAAGATTAGTTAACACATCCATCATATTACATACTTACCATTCTTTGTGTGTTGTGAAAACATTTAAGGTCTATTCTCTTTAAGCTTTATCATCCTGGTAGTGTTAATTACATATTATCCTAAGGAAAGGACTAGGTAGAAAAAGAGAAGTGGGAAAATGTTAAGTACATTGAGATCCAAATAAAGGAGACAATGTCTAGAAAGTAAATGGGAGATCAGAGATGCCAGAAACAAGCCTAATGTTTACTTACAAAAAAAAAAAAAAGCCTTTTCTCAAAAGAAGAATCAACAATTCATTAAGTCATAGGGTGAATTTCATTTTGGGCCAAGTCTAGGCCTATGGATTTGCCTTGAGAATAAGGAAGAGGAACAGATCTAACTCAGACTAAGTACCTAATGCATATAGAGTATTGTGGTTGGAGCTTCATGGTAAAAAGTCTACCCCTTGAGGCAAGATGGAGAGGGACCAATTAGGAAGCTACTGAAATAGGCCCTGACAAAACCAATAAGTCAACAAAGAACAGCAACAGCAACAACAAAACTATGCACAAAATTACAATCTTCTAAATGATGATAATGGTAGTAAACAATTGATTCCAATTTGATCTAACTTGGTGACTGGTTTCATGTAGAGAGATTGAAAAGGAGGAAACAAAGGTGGGTGAAAGGTTTGGTTTGGAAGACTGAGTGAGAGGAGCTGGCAACCTTAACCCTATGTGAATTTTAAGAGTCAGTGTGTGCTATCTAGGAAGCAGTGAATTCAGAATTGAACAGATTCAGTTTCAGTTGCCTGTGTAATAGCCATTTGGAGATACCTGGAGTCTAGAAGAAATATCTTAAATTAAGATATAGTTAAAACTTGGGAAATAGGCAATTCATGAAAAAGAATAAAATGAAGACTGTGGTCCAACATCTAGGAAACGTTAAAAAAGAAAGGGCAAAGGAAAGGATCAGTGAAAGAGATTGAGAAAGAGCATACGGTGATATAAGAGTAGAGAAGACAGTAATAAATATGATGTAAGCCAAAGGAAGAGCATTTCAGGAAAGAAATGATCTATAGTGACATTTGATAGAACATTACAAGTAGAGTGATGGGAGCAGAAGCTAGATTTCAATACAATGAGGAGTACTTGAATTGAGAAAAACCGAATAAAACTTACTGAAAGCTTATCTGAGAAAGGAATGAGAAAGGTAGGGAAATTGCTAGATGGAAGCTGTTAGGTCAAAAGAATTTTAAAATTTGTTTTTAGTTAGTTTTTTTTTTTTTTTGAGTAGAAAATTGGCATTTTAAAAGGAGAAAAGAAAAAGTCTAAGTTGAGTATGTGGGAGAGGAAGAGATAATCAATGGTTTCCAGAGGAATGAGAAGGGAATGGACTTCAAAACACAGGTTGAATGATGTATCTTAATCTGAGACTGGGAGAAAAAAGAAAATGGTTGGTAAATGTGGATACTAATAGCTTGTAGGTAGAAAGTCAGGAAACTGAATGATTTTCCTAATGAAGTAGAATAGTAATGCTGAGAAGGATGAAGAATGTTTCAAATAGTTTAAAAAATGGTGACAGACTGACTTGTCAACTTAAATCTTCATCTTCCCCTGCATCTGTACATTTGCAATGTCACTGATGAACATAAAAGGTACATTGCTACACCTTGATTTTTTACTTGGCCAGGTTTGGCCTTGTAACTTGCTTTAACCAAAGGAATGGGACATACATAAGTAACAGTATGCCTGTTCTGACCCTATAACTTAAGAGGACTCCCATGCTTGTGCTTGCCCTCCTCTCTGTCTGCAATGACCATGAGCATGTCCCAGGATAGCTGTTGACCCTTTAACGTAGGCACTGGAAGGAAACACATGGGGGCAGAACACCTCCAACAGCTATAGTGTTGAAATAGAGACATCCAGCCAACCCAGAGGTTTGTGGGAATAACCTTAAGGCACCAAGTTTAGACAATGATTGTTACCATAACTATGGTGGCAGTATTTAACACATCCAAGGGATTGACCAAAGGTAAGATGACAGATACCTCTTATCTACTCCGAATGAGTTTAGGAAGAAGAGAAGTAGAAAAGAACATTAAAGGAGGGTATTGAGGCTCAGGAGAACCTAAAATACGTGCCCAATGTTATAGACAAATTCTGAATCTAATATTAGAACTCAGGACTATCTGTTTTCAATGTCAAGTTCTTTTTGCTCTAAGTCTGTATGCTAGAGAAGGACAGTCTAGGAGTCAACTTTACATACCTGAAGAATTCTGGATGAAGGTGACCTTGGATTAGCATGAAAATTTCCAGGCACCAGGAACCAAAACTTCTATTCTAAGGCTGGAAACATATGAAAAAGTCATTTTATATAATATATTGGCTTTCTAGGGGAACTCTAAATTCCCATTTGAGTGTGATTTTTTTTCTAAAAAAAAAAAAATTGAGGGTAGTATGAGAGGATCTGAAAGAATTTACCACTAGACAGGTCTGGATTTGAATCCAGATACATAACTGACTCGCTATGTGAATTCACTTAAACCTCTCTGTACTTAACATTTTGAAAGAACAAAACTTACGTTGCTGGTTTTCTCAGGGGATTTCTAAATTTAGACAATGTTCCCATAGTAGTTACTCAAAAAAGATTAGCTCCCCCCTGCTTCTAATAACAAGAGCACTACCATTTATATGCATACACACTAATCAAAAAGGACAACAATAACCACAGGAAAACAAGCTTCTTTCAAACTAATTCTTCAGAAGATGTTATGTAACAAATATTTCTTTCAAGAACGACAAAAGGATACTGCCTACTTGACTTACTGTAAATATGTGAATTTTACTCCACTCTTCCCTTTCAATTTGTTGCTCTAAATGTATCTTTCAGCGTAGTTCAATTCAGTCACTCAGTCGTGTCTGACTCTTCAGCATCGAATGGATCTGCAGCATGCCAGGCTTCCCTGTCCATCACCAACTCCAGAGCTTACTCAAACTCATGTCCATCGAGTCGGTGATGCCATCCTTAACCATTACCTTCTCCTCCCACCTTCAATCTTTCCCAGCATTAGGGTCTTTCCCAGTGAGTCAGTTCTTCGCATCATATGGCAAAAGTATTGGAGTTTCAGTTTCAGCATCAGTCCTTCAAATGAATATTCAGGACTGATTTCTGTTAGGATAGACTGGCTGGATCTCCTTGCTGCCCAAGAGACTTTCAAGAGTCTTCTCCAACACCACAGTTCAAAAGCATCAATTTTTTGGCACTCAGCTTGCTTTATAGTCCAACATTCATATCCATAAATGACTATGGGAAAAATCATAGCTTTGACTAGATGGACCTTTGTTGGAAAACTAATGTCTCTGCTTTTTAATGTGCTATCTAGATTGGTCATAGCTTTTCTTCTAAGGAGCAAGTATCATTTAATTTCAAGGCTGCAGTCATCATCTGCAGTGATTTTGGAGCACAAGAAAATAAAGTCTGTCACTTTTTCCATTATTTCCCCATCTATTTGCCATGATGGGACTGGACTTAATGATTATACAGTGGAAGTCAGAAATAGATTCAAGGGATTAGATCTGATAAACAGAGTGCCTAAAGAATGATGGACAGAGGTTTGTGACATTGTACAGGAGGCAGTGATCAAGACCATCCCCAAGAAAAAGAAATGCAAAAAGGCAAAATGGTTGTCTGAGGAGATCTTACAAATAGCTGTGAAAAGAAGAAAAGTGAAAGGCAAAGGAACAAAGGAAAGATATACCCATTTGAATGCAGAGTTCCAAAGAATAGCAAAGAGAGATAAGAAAGCCTTCCTCAGTGATCAATGCAAAGAAATAGAGGAAAATAACAGAATGGGAAAGACTAGAGATCTCTTCAAGAAAATTAGAGATTTCAAGCAAACAGTTCATGCAAAGATGGGCTTAACAAAGGACAGAAAAGAATACACAGAAGAACTAAACAAAAAAGATCTTCATGACCCAGATAATCAGGATGGTGTGATCACTCACATGGAGCCAGACATCCTGGAATGTGAAGTCAAGTGGGCCTTAGGAAGCATCACTATGAGCAAAGCTAGTGGAGGTGATGGAATTCCAGTTGAGCTATTTCAAATCCTAAAAGATGATGCTGTGAAAGTGCTGCACACGATATGCCAACAAGTTTGGAAAACTCAGCAGTGGCTACAGGACTGGAAAAGGTCTACACAATTGCACACATCTCACATGCTAGTAAAGTAATGCTCAAAGTTCTCCAAGACAGGCTCCAACAGTACATGAACTGTGAACTTCCAGATGTTCAAGGTGGATTTAGTAAAGGCAGAGGAACCAGAGATCAAATTGCCAACATGATGGAAAAAGCAAGAGAGTTCCAGAAAAACATCTGCTTCTGCTTTATTGACTACATCAAAGCCTTTGACTGTGTGCATCACAACAAATTGTGGAACATTCTTCACGAGATGGGAATATGAGACCACTTGACCTGCCTCTTGAGAAATCTGTATGCAGGTCAGGAAGCAGAAGTTAGAACTGGGCATGGAACAACAGACTGGTTCCAAATCTGGAAGAGTATGCCAAGGCTGTATATTGTCACCCTGCTTATTTAACTTCTATGCAGAGTACATCATGAGAAACACTGGTCTGGATGAAGCACAAGCTGGAATCAAGATTGCCAGGAGAAATATCAATCACCTCAGATATGCATATGACACCATTCTTATGGGAAAGAAGAACTAGAGAGCCTCCTGATGAAAGTGAAAGAGGAGAGTGAAAAAGCTGCTTAAAGCTCAACAGTCAGAAAACGAAGATCATGGCATCTGGTCCAGTCACTTCATGGGAAATAGACAGGGAAACAGTGGAAATAGTTTCAGACTTTATTTTTTTTTGGGCTCCAAAATCACTGCAGATGGTGACTGCAGCCATGAAATTACACTTTGGAAGGAAAGTTATGACCAACCTAGATAGCATATTCAAAAGCAGAGACATTACTTTGCCAACAAAGGTCAGTCTAGTCAAGGCTATGGTTTTTCCAGTGGTCATGTATGGACGTGAGAGTTGGACTGTGAAGAAAGCTGAGTGCCGAAGAGTTGATGCTTTTGAACTGTGGTGTTAGAGAAGACTCTTGAGAGTCCCTTTGACTCCAAGGAGATCCAACCAGTCCATCGTAAAGGAGATCAGTCCTGGGTGTTCATTGGAAGGTTTGATGCTGAAGCTGAAACTCCAGTACTTTGGCCACCTCATGGGAAGAGCTGACTCATTGGAAAAGACCGTGATGCTGGGAGGGATTGGGGGCAGGAGGAGAAGGGGACGGCAGAGGATGAGATGGTTGGATGGTGTCACGGACTCGATGGGCATGAGTTTGGGTAAACTCCGGGAGTTGGTGATGGACAGGGAGACTTGGCATGTTGCAATTCATGGGTTCGCAAAGAGTCGGACACGACTGAGCGACTGAACTGAACTTACCCTTACCTTGTGTCATTGTTGTCATTCATTTCACTTATTTATAAGGACACATAATTAAATGAATTCAAATACATTGCTGTTATCATTTGAACAAACTGTTATCTGAGATCAGTTAACAAAAAGAAAAGTTGTGATTTTGCCTTCGCTTATTCATTGTCTCCTCTTTCTTTCCTTATAAATCCAGCTCTCTTTCTTAAATAACTCTGCTCTCTGAAGAACTACTTTCAACATTTCTTGCAAGGCCAGTCTACTGGCAACAAATTCCTCAATTTTCATTTTTCTGACAAAGTCTTTATTTCTCCTTCACTTTTGAAGGACAATTTCACAAGGTACAGAATTGAAGGTTTTTTTTTTTTTTTTGCTTTTGTTTTTGTTTTTTTAACTCTCAGAATTTGTTTCATACTCTTCCTGCTTGCATTGTTTCTAAGGAGAAGTCATGTGTAAGTATTATCATTACTCTTCCATAAGTAATGTTTATTTTTCCTCTAGATACTTACAAAGGCTTTATCTTTGATTTTCTAAAGTTTGAATATGATATACTTAGATTTAGGGGGGTTTTGTTATTTATCATATTGCTTGGTGTTCTCTGAGCCTGCAGGATCTGTTGTTTGGTGTTTGATATTAACTTAGAGGAAATTCTCAGTCATTATTGTTTCAAATTTCCTTCTTTCTTTATTGCTTTCTTCTCCTTGTGGCCTTTATATTATGCATGTATTACACTTGTTATAGTTTTCCCACAGTACTTGGATGTTTTGCTGTTTTTTCCCCTCTTTGTTTTGTTTGCTCTTTAGTTTTGAAGATTTTTATATCCCCGAGTTCAAAGATTCTTTCCTCAGCGGTATTCAGTCTTCTAACAATCCTAGCTAAGGCTTTTAAAATTTCTGTTAGTGTTTTTTGATCCCTAGCATTTCTTTTTTTTTTTTCTTAGAATTTCCATATCCCTGCTTACATTGCTCATGTTTTTGTATGCTGTCTACTTTATGTATTACTTAACATATCAATTATAGTTGTTTTAAATTCCTAGTCTGATATTTCCTATTTATCTGTCATATCTGATTCTGATTCTGATACTTTCTCTGTCTCTTTTCTTTCTGGTTTTTAGTATGTGTTGTAGCTTTTCTTGATAGCCAGACATAATGTCTGAGGTAAACTGCTGCTGCTACTAAGTTGCTTCAGTAATGTCCGACTCTGTGTGACCGCATAGACCACAGCCCACCAGGCACCCCCGTCCCTGGGATTCTCCAGGCAAGAACACTGGAGTGGGTTGCCATTTCCTCTTCCAGTGCATGACAGTGAAAAGTGAAAGTGAAGTCACTCAGTCGTGTCTGACTCTTCACGACCCTATAGACTGTAGCCTACCAGGGTCCTCCGTCCATGGGATTTCCCAGGCAAGAGTGGGTTGCCATTGCCTTCTCTGCCAAGGTAAACTGGACTTCTGTAAATAGGCCTTTAGTAATGTGGTGGTAAGGTATAGAGGAAAGGAAGCATTCTATATTTTTATGACTATGTCTTATTCTTTCGGTGGACCTTCATGTTTGGATCACGGACTTCAGAAGTGCTGCTTTTTGGGTGTTTCCCTTCTCCTAGGAAGATTAGTCTCTGAAAAATCCTAGCAGGTTAAGTTCTAGTAAAATGGTTTCTCAAAAAGGTAGACCTTGTTAAGAAAAACAGAACAGAATGCTCTGATGCATTTTAAAAATAATTCCTTTCCCCCTTTCCCTTCAGGAAGCACAAGAAGATTTTTCTCTGATATTCACTGTGAGGACCTGATAGAGTTCCTAGATGTAAAACATACAAAAATGTGAGGGTCTCATTGTGGAGCCCCTTGGAATTTTTAACTCTAAGAATTGTCTACTTAGAGCCTCTAGTAATTTATCAACAACAGTTTAGGTTTTTCTACTCTTGTTCTCGTTCCCATAGAGGTTTCTGGCTATGAGTTTCTTATGAGTTATGATTTTCTATATCTGCCTTTCTGTATTCTTGTGGAATTGTTTCCCCTATTATTTATTTAAAAGTGGCAGCTCCTTTTACTACAAATATATGTATTTTAAATGGGCTACCAGCACATTTCATAAAAGCTTGTAAGAATGTAACCCTTGTGTTTTCATTTTGAAGGTTCAGCATTAATCATAGAACTTCACTTACTTTTACCTTCTAACATAACTCAGGTATGATTTAAGTGGATAAATTATTACATTTGTTATTATGGCAAATAGTTCTAAATTTTTCACTACTAGTAACAGTTATAATTATCTGACTCTTCTATAATACCCTAAAAATTTATAACATGACTATATGTTTCCTGAAGTTTATAACTAGTAGTCTATTCCACAAAAGCTATATTAAAGATGGCATTAGCTTTCTAGACTACTTGTAGAAATAATCTACTTTAGAAAATCTAGTTTTAATTATAAAAATTTTTCCAAAATGGTACTTCCATAAGAAATGTTTCTAGCTACCTTAAATTTAAGAGTATGAGATGATTGTGTGTGTATATACATGTACTTGCATGGTTGTGCAATTGTGTACATGCTCCTGTATGCCCACATGTATAGTCGCACATTAAATCTGATTTTAGGAGAAGCATCCATTTGCAAATAAACTAGCATGCATGTAAAGCATAACATTTTATGAAGATGTGCTTATGCAGAGCTAAAAAATGTGACAACTTTCTGATCATGCCTTCCTCCCCTTCAGTTCTTTTTAAAAAATTTCTAATTTTTTAAATTTTTTAAACTTATTTATTTTAGTTATTGTTGTTCAGTCACTCAGTCGATTCAGACTCTTTACGACCCCACAGACTGCAGCATGCCAGGTGTCCTTTACTATCTCCCAGAGTCTGCTCAGACTCATGTCCATTGAGTCAATGATGCCATCCAACCATCTCGTCCTCTGTCATTCCCTTCTTCTCCTTGCCCTCCATCTTTCCCAACATCAGAGTCTTTTCCAATGACTTTGCTCTTTGTATCAGGTGGCCAAAGTATTTATTTTTAATTAGAGGATAGTTGCTTTGCAATATTGTGTTGGTTTCTGCCATACATCAATGTGAATCAGCTATAGGTATACATATGTCCTCCCCTCTTGAACCTGCCTTCCACCTCCCACCCCATCCCACCCCTCTAGGTTGTCACAGAGCACCAGGTTTGAGCTCCCTGAGTCATACAGCAAATTCCCACTGACTATCTATTTTATATATGGTAGTGTATATGTTTCCATGTTACTCTCCCAATTCATCCCACCCTCTAATCCCACTATGTCCACAAGTCTGCTCTCTGTGTCTCCATTGCTGCCCTGCAAATAAGTTCACCAGTACCATCTTTCTAGATTCCATATATATGTGTTAATATATGATATATTTTTTCTCTATCTGACTTACTTCACTCTGTATAATAGGCTCTAGGTTCATTCACCTCATTAGAGCAGACTCAAATGCATTCCTTTTTATTGCTGAGTAGTATTCCATTGTATATGTACCACAGCTTCTTTATCCATTCATCTGTCAGTGGACATCTAGATTGCTTCCATGTCCTAGCTATTGTAAACAGTACTGCAATGAATACTGGGGTACACATGTCTTTTTCAATATGGTTTTCTCAGAGTATATGTCCATTGGTGGGATTGTTGGGTGATATGTTAGTGTTATTCCTAGTTTTTTAAGGAACCTTGATACTGGTCTTAATAGTGACTGTAACAATTTATATTCCCACCAACAGTATAAGAGGGTCCCCTTTTCTCCATATCCTCTCTAACATTTATTGTTTGCAGATTTTTTTATGAGGGCCATTCTAACTGGTGTGAGGTGATGTCTCATTGTAGTTTTGATTTGCATTTCTCTAATAATCAGCTCTATTTTTAGATCAAATGTTACCTCCTCTCAGAAGTCACCAGTCACTACATCTAGAGTACTTCCCACACCCTACCACATTCCTTGAACAATTTTTTTTCCTGGAATCAGTTTCTGCTAAATGGTACATAATAGGTACTCAATAAATATTAATTGCATGAATGAGTATCTGCTACTCACAGATGAAATTTAGCAGACAGAGCTCTCATCCAGTATTTCTTAAACTTAGCTGTGGATCAAAAATTACCCAGGAAACTTTAAAAAGAATCTTAGTTATCAGGAACTCAGTTCTGGAGATTCCACTCAATAGGCCTGTTTTGCTTATTGCTGTTTCCCTAGCATAGCTAGAGTTCAAGTAAGTATTGGTCTAATCAATATTATTATGAGTGTTTTACTTATAGTGGCTTTCAGTCTGGTTCTCTGCCTCCTGTTGCTAATCTGTCTCCATGTTCTCGTAGCCTTCCATTTCATTTTCCATCTCACTCATGGAATACTTTTCTGAAATAGTAAAACTGAAGATGGTACTACCCTGCGTGAAAAGGCTCATCATTCCCTATTTTCTTCAGGATAAAACCCAAGATCCTTATGCAGTGAGCAAGGCCTTCTACAAAATGACTCCAGCCTATGCCTACATTTCTGTCCTTTCCAACACTGAACTTCTCCCAATATACCACGCCTTCTCCCGATATACCATACCTATTTCATAGGTCTAGAGTGTTTTCTAGTTTTCTATGTCAAATCTTTTTGTTTACTTTAACACAAAAATCTAATATTACTTCCTCCAGGAAGCCCTTCCTAAATTTCTTAGGCTTAGTTAACACTTAGCACAAAACGTGGCATATATTTATAACATAAAGACAAGCATTATTATTATCTAGTTATAGTATCTGGAGAAGGCAATGGCAACTCACTCTGGTACTCTTGCCTGGAAAATCCCATGAATGGAGGAGCCTGGTAGGCTGCAGCCCATGGGGTCACTAAGAGTCGGACATGACTGAGTGACTTCACTTTCACGTTTCACTTTCATGCATTGGAGAAGGAAATGGCAACCCACTCCAGTGTTCTTGCCTGGAGAATTCCAGGGATAGGGGAGCCTGGTGGGCTGCCATCTATGGGGTCACACAGAGTAGAACACGACTGAAGCGACTTAGCAGCAGCAGCAGCAGCAGCAGTTATAGTATCAGTTGTGGTTGTTTTGAAGATTTGTTTTGTCAACTGCAAATTGGCACTTACAAAGGGCATTGCCAAGAACTGAACAACAAAGGCATTTGTCATCTGTCTCTACGGAGATTGAACCCTGTGCTGCTATAGCTGTTGACCTTCAACAATCCCTGAGGGATTTCAGGGTGGAATGAGGTACTCTGTGCTCCAGGGAATCTGGTGGAACAAGTCTTTAGATAGTTGAATGTTCTTAGGAACAGAGTTTATGTTCTCAATCCTTGCATCTCCTCATATCTAGAGAAGCATTAAATCCCTTCATGGTGACATCAGATCCTCATGACTAACAAACAATCTTTTGTAAAATGAGTGCTTCAGTTCAGTTCAGTCACTCAGTCATGTCTGACTCTTTGCAACCCCATGAATAGCAACATGCCTGGCCTCCTTGTCATCACCAACTCCTGGAGTTCACTGAAACTCACATTCATCGAGTTGGTAATGCCATCTAGTGATCTCATTCTCTATCATCACCTCCTCCTGCCCGCAATCCCACCCAGCATCAGAGTCTTTTCCAATAAGTCAACTCTTCACATGAGGTGGCCAAAGTACTGGAGTTTCAGCTTTAGCATCATTCCTTCTAAAGAACACCCAGGACTGATCTTCTTTAGGATGGACTGGTTGGATCTCCTTGCAGTCCAAGGGACTCTCAAGAGTTTTCTCCAACACCATAGTTCAAAAGCATCAATTTTTCGGCACTCAGCTTTTTTTACAGTCCAAATCTCGCATCCATACATGACCACTGGAAAACCATAGCCTTGACTCGATGGACCTTTGTTAGCAAAGTAATGTCTCTGCTTTTGAATATGCTATCTAGGTTGGTCATAACTTTCCTTCCAAGGGAGTAAGCGTCTTTTAATTTCATGGCTGCAATCACCGTCTGCAATGATTTTGGAGTCCCCCAAAATAAAATCTGACACTGTTTCCACTGTTTCCCCATCTATTTCCCATGAAGTGTTGGGACCAGATGCCGTGATCTTCATTTTCTGAATGTTGAGCTTTAAGCCAACTTTTTCATTCTCCTCTTTCACTTTCATCAAGAAGCTTTTTAGTTCCTCTTCACAGGATGATTTGGGAGAATGGCATTGAAACCTGTATACTATCATGTAAGAAATGAATCGCCAGTCTATGTTTGATACAGGATACAGGATGCTTGGGGTTGGTGCACGGGGATGATCCAGAGAGATGATATGGGATGGGAGGTGGGAGAGGGGTTCAGGATTGGGAACTCATGTACACCCGTGGCTGATTCATGTCAATGTATGGCAAAACCAATACAGTATTGTAAAGCAAAATAAAGTAAAAAAAAAAAAAAAAAAGGATGGTGTCATCTGCATATCTGAAGTTATTGATATTTCTCCCGGTAATCTTGATTCCAGCTTGTGCTTCTTCCAGTCCAGCATTTCTCATGATGTATTCTGCGTATAAGTTAAATAAGCAGGGTGACAATATACAGCCTTGATGTATTCCTTTTCCTATTTGGAACCAGTCTGTTGTTCCATGTCCAGTTCTAACTGTTGCTTCATGACCTGAATATAAGTTTCTCAAGAGGCAGGTCAGGTGGTCTGGTATTCCCATCTCTTTCAGAATTTTCCACAGTTTATTGTGATTCACACAATCAAAGGCTTTGGAATAGTTAATAAAGCAGAAATAGATGTTTTCCTGGAATTCTCCTGCTTTTTTGATGATCCAGCGGATGTGGCAATTTGATATCTGGTTCCTCTGCCTTTTCTAAAACCATCTTGAACATCTTGAAATTCATGGTTCATGTACCGCTGAAGCCAGGCTTGGAGAATTTTAAGCATTACTAGCGTGTGAGATGAGTGCAATTGTGCGGTCGTTTGAGCATTCTTTGGCATTGCCTTTCTTTGGAATTGGAATGGAAACTGACTTTTCCAGTCCTGTGGCCACTGCTGAGTTTTCCAAATTTGCTGGCATATTGAGTGCAGCTTTTTCACAGCGTCATCTGTGATGATGATATAGCTCAACTGGATTTGAAATAGCTCAACTGGAATTCCATCACCTCCACTAACTTTATTTGTAGTGATGCTGTCTAAGGACCACTTGACTTCACATTCCAGGATGTCTGGTTCTAGGTGAGTGATCACACCATCATGATTATCTTGGTCGTGAAGATCTTTTTTGTACAGTTCTTTTGTGTATTCTTGCCACCTCTTCTTAATATCTTCTGCTTCTGTTAAGTCTGTACCATTTCTGTCCTTTATTGTGCCCATCTTCGCATGAAATGGCACCACATTAGTAGAATGAAAGATAGAAATCATATGATCATCTCAAAAGCTACATAAAAAATATTTGACAAATTGCAACATCCTTTCATGATAAAAATGCTCAAAAAATTGGGTATAGAAGGAATATACCTCAGTATGATAAAGGCCGTATATGACAAACCCACAGCCAAAATTGTACTCAGTGATGAAAAGTTGAAATCTTTTCCTCTAAGATCAGGAACAAGACAAGACTGTCCACTGTCACCACTCCTGTTTAAAATAATACTGGAAATACTAGCCAGATCAATTAGGCAATTATTAGAAATAAAGGTCATCTAAACAGGCTTAAAGGAAAAAGTAAAATTGTTTTTCTTTGCAGATTTTATTATCTTATACTTGAAAAGGAAAAGGGAAGGTGAAAGTCATTCAGGTGTGTCCGACTCTTTGTGACCCCATAGACTATACAGTTCATGGAGTTCTCCAGGCCAGAATATTTGAGTGGATAGCCTTTCCCTTCCTTCTCCAGGGGATTTTCCCAACCCAGGGATTGAACCCAGGTCTCTTGGATTGCAGGTGGATTCTTTACCAGCTGAACCACAAGGGAAGCCCAAGAATACTGGAATGGGTACTTATCCTTCTCTAGAGATCTTCCCGACCCAGAAATCAAACCGGGGTCTCCTGCATTTCAGGCAGATCTTCAGTCAGTCACTTCAGTCACTCAGTTGTGTCCGACTCTTTGCAACCTGGTTGACTGCTGCACGCCAGGCCTCCCTGCCCATCACCAACTCCCGGAGTTTACCCAAACTCATCTTCATTGAGTTGGTGATGCCATCCAACCATCTCATCCTCTGTCATCCCCTTCTCCTCCTGCCTCTAATCATTCCCAGTATTAGGGTCTTTTCCAAAGAGTCTTTTCCTCTTCCCATCAGGTGGCCAAATATTGGAGCTTCTTATACATATAATCAGCAATACGTGAACCGTGAACTTCCAGATGTTCAAGCTGGTTTTAGAAAAAGCAGAGGAGCCAGAGATCAAATTGCCAACATATACTGGATCATCGAAAAAGCAACAGAGTTCCAGAAAAACATCTATTTCTTCTTTATTGACTGTGCCAAAGCCTTTGACTGTGTGGATCACAATAAACTGTGGAAAATTCTGAAAAGGGTGGGAATACCAGACCACCTGACCTGCCTCTTGAGAAACCTCCATGCAGGTCAGGAAGCAACAGTTAGAACTGGACATGGAACAACAGACTGGTTCCAAGTAGGAAAAGGAGTACGTCAAGGTTGTATATTGTCACCCTGCTTATGCAACTTATATGTAGAGTACATTATGGGAAACACTGGGCTGGAAGAAGCACAAGCTGGAATCAAGATTGCCGGGAGAAATATCAATCACCTCAGATATGCAGATGACACCACCCTTATGGCAGAAAGTGAAGAGTAACCAAAAAGCCTTTTGATGGAAGTGAAAGTGGAGAGTGAAAAAGTTGGCTTAAAGGTCAACATTCAGAAAAAGAAGATCATGGCATCTGGTCCCATCACTTCATGGGAAATAGACGTGGAAACAGTGGAAGTAATGTCAGACTTTATTTTTGGGGGCTCCAAAATCACTGTAGATAGTGACTGCAGCCATGAATTAAAAGACACTTGCTCCTTGGAAAGAGGGTTATGACCAGCCTAGATAGCATATTCAAAAGCAAAGACATTACTTTGCCGACTAAGGTCCATCTAGTCAAGGCTATGGTTTTTCCAGTGGTCATGTATGGATGTGAGAGTTGGACTGTGAAGAAGGCTGAGGGCTGAATAATTGATGCTTTTGAACTGTGGTGTTGGAGAAGACGCTTGAGAGTCCCTTGGACTGCAAGGAGATCCAACCAGTCCATCCTAAAGAGATCAGTCCTGGGTGTTCATTGGAAGGTTTGATGCTGAAGCTGAAACTCCAGTACTTTGGCCACCTCGTGTGAAGAGTTGACTCATTGGAAAAGACCGTGATGCTGGGAGGGATTGGGGGCAGGAGAAGGGGATGACAGAGGATGAGATGGCTAGACAGCATCACCAACTCGATGGACATGAGTTTGGGTAAACTCTAGGAGTTGGTGATGGACAGGGAGGCCTGGCATGCTGCAGTTTGTGGGGTCACAGAGAGTTGCACACGACTGAGCTACTGAACTGAACTGAACTGATACACATTAATAACAACACAATTGAAAAAGAAATGAATGAAACAATCTAATTCACAATAGCATGAAAAAAGTAAAATGCTTATAAATTTAATCAAAGTGGTGAAAGATCTGTACATTAAAACCTCTAACACTTTGATGCAATTTAGTAAGACAAACAAATGAGTAAATATCTGGTATTCATGGATCAAAAGAATAATATCATTAAAATAGTACTACATAAATCATCTATAGATTCAATAAAATCTCTATTAATATTTCAAAAGCATTTTTCATAAGAATAGAAAAAAATCCTAAAATTTGTATAAGATCACAAAAACCCATGAAGAGCAAACTCAAACTGGAGAAAGAAGAAACTAGAGACAAAATTCTTCCTGATTTCAAAGTATACTACAAAGCTATAGTAAACAAACAAAAAAAAACAAAAAAAAACCAAACAGTTATGATACTGGCATTAAAACAGGCACATAGACCAATGGAAAAGAACAAAGAACCCCAAAATAAGCTATTGTATATACAGTCAACTAACATGGGACATGGAGCTCAGGAATATTCAATTCAAAATGATATTTTCATTCAATAAAGGGTGTTGGAAAAACTGGATAACCAAATGCAGGATAATGAAATTGGACTCTAGGTTGTACCACTGAGATAAATTAACCCAAAATGGATTTAGTTCAGTTCAGTTCAGTCATTCACTCAGTCGTGTCCAACTCTTTGCGAATCCATGGATCGCAGCACACCAGGGCTCCCTTACCATCACCAACACCCAGAGTTCACTCAAACTCATGTCCATCGAATCAGTGATACCATCCAGCCATCTCATCCTCTGTCATTCCCTTCTCCTCCTGCTCCCAATCCCTCCCAGCATCACGGTCTTTTCCAATGAGTCAACTCTTCTTATGAGGTAGCCAAAATATTGGAGTTTCAGCTTCACCTGAAAGGTGATTGATATTTCTCCCGGTAATCTTGATTCCAGCTTGTGCTTCTTCCAGCCCAGCGTTTCCCATGATGTACTCTGCATATAAGTTGAATAAGCAGTGTGACAATATACAGCCTTGACGTACTCTTTTTCCTATTTGGAACCAGTCTGTTGTTCCATGTCCAGTTCTAACTGTTGCTTCCTGACCTGCATACAGGTTTCTCAAGAGGCAGGTCAGGAGGTCTGGTATTCCCATCTCTTTCAGAATTTTCCACAGTTTATTGTGATCCACACAGTCAAAGGCTTTGGCACAGTCAATAAAGAAGAAATAGATGTTTTTCTGGAACTCTCTTGCTTTTTCCATGATCTAGCAGATGTTGGCAATTTGATCTCTGGTTCCTCTGCCTTTTCTAAAACCAGCTTGAACATCTGGAAGTTCACAGTTCACATACTGCTGAAGCCTGGCTTGCAGAATTTTGAGCATTACTTTACTAGTGTTCGAGAGGAGTGCAATTGTGCAGTAGTTTGAGCATTCTTTGGCATTGCCTTTCTTTGGGATTGGAATGAAAACTGACCTTTTCTGGTCCTGTGGCCACTGCTGAGTTTTGCAAATTTGCTGGCATATTTAGTGTAGCTCTTTCAAAGCATCATCTTTCAGGATTTGAGATAGCTCAACTGGAATTCCATCACCTCCACTAGGTTTGTAGTCATGCTTTCTAAGGCCCACTTGACTCCACATTATAGGATGTCTGGCTCTAGATTAGTGATCACACCATCTTGATTATCTGGGTCGTGAAGACCTTTTCTGTACAGTTCTTCTGTGTATTCTTGCCACCTCTTCTTAATATCTTCTGCTTCTGTTAGGTCCATACCATTTTTGTCTTTTATCGAGCCCATCTTTGCATGAAATGTTCCCTTGGTATCTCTAATTTTCTTGAAGAGATCTCTAGTCTTTCCCATTCTATTTTTTTCCTTTATTTCTTTGCACTGATTGCTGAGGAAGGCTTTCTTATCTCTTCTTGCTATTCTTTGGGACCCTGCATTCAGATGCTTATATCTTTCCTTTTCTCCTTTGCTTTTCACTTCTCTTCTTTTCTAGCTATTTGTAAGGCCTCCCCAGACAACCATTTTGCTTTTTTGCATTTCTTTTCCTTGAAGATGATCTTGATCCCTGTCTCCTGTACAATGTCATGAACCTCAGTCCATAGTTCATCAGGCACTCTATCAGATCTAGTCCCTTAAATCTATTTCTCACTTCCACTGTATCATCGTAAGGGATTTGATTTAGGTCATACCTGAATGGTCTAGTGGTTTTCCCTACTTTCTTCAATTTAAGTCTGAATTTGGCAATAAGGAGTTCATGATCTGAGCCACAGTCAGCTCCTGGTCTTGTTTTTGCTGACTGTATAGAGCTTCTAAAGGCTTGAAAATAAAACTTCTAGAATAAATTATAAAGGAAGAGTTTCTTGATTTTGATCTTGAAAATGGTTTTCTGTGTATGACTGCAAAAGTACAGATAACAAGAGCAAAAATAAATACATGAGGCTACATTACTATGGCTTTCCAGGTGGATCAGTGGTAAAGAATCTGCCTGCCAAGCAGGAAATGTGGGTTTGATCCCAGGGTTAGGGAGACCCCTGGAGAAGGAAGTGGCAACCCACTCTAGTCTTCTTACCTAGGAAACCCCATAGAGAGTGAAGACTGGCCAACTACAATCCATGGGTTCACAAAGAGTGGGACACTACTTAGTGATTAAACTACCACATCAAACTAGCAAGCTTTTGCACAGTAAAAGAAACAACAAAATGAAAAAGTATCCTACATTTAGGAGAAAAACATTTGCAAATCATATACCTGATAAAGCATTAAAATACAAAAAAAATCTGTAAGAAACTCATATAACTCAATAGAAAAAACAAACAAACAAAAAAAACTGATTTAAAAATGGCAGAAGAATGGAATAGACACTTTTCCAAAGAATAGATACCTGTGGCCAACAGGCACATGGAAAGATACTCAACATCACTAATCATCAAGAAAGTGAAAATGAAAATCACAATGAAATAATCATCTCACTCCTGTTAGAAGGCTATTATCTAAAAGGACAAGAATAGCAAGTGTTGAGGATGATGTTGAAAGTGTAAATTGTTGCAGTCTCTATGGAATATAGTATGGACTTTCCTCAAAAAATTAAAAATAAAACAACATTTGATACAGCAATCCCATTTCTGGTTATATATCCAAAGGAAGTGAAAATAGGATCTCAAAAAGCCATCTGTGCCACAAATGTTTACTATTCACAATAGCCAAGATATGGAAATAACCTTGTCCATAAGTCAATGAATGGTTAAAAAAGGTGGTATAGGCAGTGGATATACTGCCATTTGTGACAACTTAGGTAATATTTGAGGCATTATGGTAAATGAAATAAATTAAGCAGAGAAAAACAATTGCTGCATGATGTCACCTAAAAGTAGAATCCAAAAATGCTGAATTCATATAAATGGAGAGTAGAGTGGTGGTTACCAGGGTCTGGGAATGAAAACTTGTAGTTGTAAGATTGACAAGTTGAGGGTCTAATGTACATCATGAGGGTTATAGCTAATATTAATGTATTATGTACTTGAAAGTTGCTAAGACTGTAGATCTTAAATGTTCTCCCCCACACACAAAAAAAGAAATGTTAATTGTATAATAGGATGGAGGTATTAGTTAATGCTATGGTTGTAATCATTTATAATATATTACTATATGGTAATATATTAGTATATCAAATCAAGATGTCTTACATCTTAAACTTACACAATGCAATATGCCAAATATATCTCAATGAAGCTTTAAAATATATATGTAAATAAAAAGAGTGTATGAATCCTGGGATAAGAATGTTATATAATATGATGGTCCATGCTGGAGAAAGTGCTAGATATCTGGAATTCATTTGTACTCCTAAATTTCCTCAGGCTGGGGTAACATATGATTTTCCATCCAACTGTGTGTTCATCTGAGTGATGTACAAGGTAGAACTTAAAGAGAAAGTTATATCTTTGATGAAAAAGGAAAAGAATTGCTTCATTGTTCCAAAGTTTATCTCATGAATAAATAAGATCAATACATATGTTAAGTTACTGTGGTCCCACTGTATCACTTAATCTCAAGGAGAACAATCTATTACATATTTAAGAATAGTTTTTTAGAATAAGCCTTCTGGTTGACTGACAGAGTAACCATCAAAAAATTCTTTATGTGGGTGGAGAGGTGAAAAGCTCCTATATCCCTTGATCAGAAATAAAATTTAAAAATGGTGTTATGAAAAATAAATAACATTATAAGAACATAGTTAAATGGGAGAGGTACTTTCTAATGTTGATATTATGAAATAAATTATTAGTCTACAATAACATGTTAGTTAGGTGAAATGTTTAGGGTAGTTTTAGTTCCTTTTATTGTTATGTATGCAAAGAAGGAGATATTAGTTATAAATATCTGCGCTGATGAAAAAAGAAGCAGGGAATAAGAGATAGTGTTATGAAATAAAAAAAAATACTGATGCCTAATTCCAGTTAAATTGTGTGTATATTTAGATATAACTTTGGTAATCTCAGGAGAAGGTGATGGCACCCCACTCCAGTACTCTTGCCTGGAAAATCCCATGGACAGAGGAGCCTGGTAGGCTGCAGTCCATGGGGTCACAAAGAGGCGGACACTACTGAGTGACTTCACTTCACTTTCACTTTGGTAATCTCACTGTCTGTATTTTTCCAAGTAAAATCTCAAGAAGAAAAAAATGAGATTGAAAAAGACTTCCTCTTCTGCAAGATGCATGAAAGTCACATGGACAAGTATCTTTTCCTGTTTTTAATTCAATTAAAACAGGCTGCCAGATAGACTTAGTGACAAACTAGATGTAATTTGAGAATAATGATGCAAAATTCATGGCTCATGTGGTACATTTCATTTATTCTGTCTTGTGCTTACATAATCACACTTTCATGCTGATTGACTCTACAAGTTTAATAGTCAGGATATACAATTTGTTACCTTTTCTGGATATTTTATTAACAAAAAAGTTATATCATGCTGATCCAACTTCATATTTCAGAGATCCAGCTGCAGAGTGGATGATGAAGCCAGATAAGTTATTAGCTCAGTTGAATGCATAAACAAGGATTTAATCAATAATCAAGTTGCATATCTTAATGGAACTAGTACAATGACTATGATCATAAAAAATATATAGCAAGCAAATATATATTCTTAATTTATTGTGGAGAGATGGTTAGTATTATTTAGGCTGATATTTTCAAAGTAAATAGATATTTGTGAATTGAAAAAGATAAATACCAGAATTTTTCTTTTGTAATTTTTATTTAATCCTCCCTCTATCCCCCAGAAAAAGTCTCCAGATATTAAACATTGTCTTCTTTTAATACAGAAACTCTGTTTATTAGATGGGCAGCAGAACCATCCCCAAACCTATCCAACCATGAATTTGTCAAACATAGCAACTGGGGATCTTCTAGAAGAACATGATTGACAGAGACTCGGGGATATAGACTCCTTGTTTGCACTGCTTCATACTTAGACCATGGCTGATTGATTTCTGACTAAGAAGGTCAGTTGAATTGTTCAGGAATAGTTTATTCACTACATATGTTCATGCAGTCAGGTTTCAAGATTGTTATTACCTAAACAATCTCAAGGTATTGGCTTAAAGAAGGTTTTAATTTCTGGTATATAATTCAATGGGTTTTACAGGTGGCACTAGTGGTAAAGAACCCACCTGTCAATGCAGGAGATGCAGGAGATGTGGGTTTGATCTGTGGAGGAAGATCCACTGGAGGAAAGCATAGAAATCCACCCCAGTATTCATGCCTGGAGAATTTGATGGACACAGGGGCTTCGTTGGCTATGGTTCATAGGACTGCAAAGAGTTGGACATGACTGAAGTGACTTAGCACACGTGCATGTCTAATTCAACAAGCCTCTATTATACTATACTACTATATGCCAAAAATTACTTTAGAAATTGAAAGTGATACTGTGATCATGTTACCTGTCTTCCAGGACCTCATATATAACTTTAGCAAATTATTTAGGAAGACAGATGAATGCTTGCATAGCTAATAGAATGCAGTGCGAGCTAAGTCTCTTCAGTCATGTCTGTCTCTATGTGGCTCCTCTGTCCATGGGATTCTCCAGGCAAGAACACTGGAGTTGGTTGCCATGGCCTCCTCCAGGGCATCTTCTCAAACCAGGGATCAAACCTGCGTCTAAGTCTCCTGCATTGGCAGGTGGGTTCTTTACTACTAGTACCAAATAGAATGCAGGATGATACTCAATAGAATATAAACCAGGGTTATAGAAACCAGAAGATGGGTGTGACAGGACTTGAAAGAAAAGGTAGAATTTGAATGTGCCTTAAAGGATAGAATTTTCCAGTAGTCATGTATGGATGTGAGAGTTGGACTATAAAGAAAGCTAAGCGCCAAAGAATTGATGCTTTTGAACTGTAGTGTTGGAGAAGACTCTTGAGAGTCCCTTGAACTGCAAGGAGATCCAACCAGTCCATTGTAAAGGAGATCAGTCCTAAGTGTTCATTGGAAGGACTGATGTTGAAGCTGAAACTCCAATACTTTGGCCACCTGATGCGAAGAGCTGACTCATTTGAAAAGACCTGGATACTGGGAAAGATTGAGAGCAGGAGGAGAAAGGGACGACAGAGGATGAGATGATTGGATGGCATCAACGGATGTGAATTTGGGTAGGCTCTGGGAGTTGGTGATGGACAGGGAGGCCTGGCATGGTGTGGTCCATGGGGTCACAAAGAGTTGGACACCATTGAGCGGCTGAACTGAACTGAAGGATAGAAAGGATGCAGAGTCTAAGAGTTGGCAATAACAGGCATTCCAAGCAGAGTGGGCATATTCTTCACCTTCCTTGAATACCAGAGCCCTTTCTCATTGAAACTGGAAAAAAGGTTTTTGTCAAGGTTAAATGTACATTTGTACATTTAGAGATACTTTCATCATTTTTTCACTTTTAAGAAAAGTAAGCTGACTGCTGCTAGAAATCAGAGTCTTGACATATCTGCTGTTTTCAGGATGCTGGTTGGACAGCATTGCTGCCTGTATTGAGCACTTGAATAACTCCATCTCAAACTAGGAACTGAGCCTCAGCCATGTAGGCAAGAACAGAATAAATGAGGTAGATGTTTTCCTGACTTCTGCTCTTTTGAATCTGCTCTGTGCAGACAGGAGATGTTGTTGGCTTCAAATTATTTAAGTACAGCATTTGTCACTTCTGTAATTCACTTACCACCACCAGAAATGCAATTACTTTAACTGCGAAGCAATTACATCTTAGTCAGTTCTACTGTCTAAAAATATGTCAGCTTTTATTTGAAGAGCAAAGATTGAAATTGTCACTTGGGGCTATTCCAAAACTTTGCTAATTGTGCACTTCAAATAATATTTGACTTAATTTTCCTCTTGGATTTTAAGAAAAATTATTACTTATGTCATGTTTTTCATTTGTCATTATCATTTCACACTACTTTTTAACAATGAAATTTGGGAATTGGTTAACCTGAAAAGCTACACAACTTGTTTTACTGTTGGGCCTTGACTTACAAATTTAATTTATCTGAATGCTTTCTTTCTTGATGGCTTCCCTGAGGGTTAGAACAGCTTCAGCTTATACTGTGATTGTCATAAGCCAGTAAGTACTGCATTGACATCCCCATTGTTCAGGTAACTGAGACTCTGAGAACAATATAGCTCTTCAGTGAATTATATATTTTCCACACTGAATGTGGCCCTGAGAAATTGAATGCACCATTTATGACTGATTAGAAAACTTGAAAGAATGGTTTATTCAGCTTCAAGCTAAACAGGGTGACCTAGAAGAGTTTAGTTCAGATGATGGTTACCTAGAATAGATTAAAATATAGATATGATAAGAAGGACATTGGGTAGCTTCATCTAAAATATAAGGGCAGGGATTTAATGCTTACTAGGAACACAGGATGGTTTTGATGACTCATAGACGAAGGGCCTGGAATTCTTTGCTATCTTGGGTTATTTTCCAGGGTAAATCAGTTGTGGGATATACTCTGTTGCTTATCTCACCAGCTGTCTCTGTTTTGTTTGCAACTGAGTGTGGGCATATTCTTCACCTTGTTGGCTGGACCTGGTGCTGACTTAGAGCTAAGCAATGCGGAGTCTGAGAATGTAAATCTTCATTCTAAGCCTACTTTGTCAGCCTTTCTATCTTCTTTCAGTTCCTTAAAAATTCTATGCTCTTTCCTGCCTCCGAGAACCTTCACATACTGTTTCAACTGTCTCTAACTCTCTATCCATCCTTTGCCTGTTCAATGTTTTGTTACTCTCCATGTGTTATGCTGGGCTGTGCTTAGTCGCTCAGTAATGTCTGACTCTTTGTGACCCCATGGACTGTAACCCACCAGGCTCCTCTGTCCTTGGGGGTTCTTCCGGCAAGAATACTTGAGTGGGTTGCCATGCCCTTCTCCAGGGGATCTTCCCAATTCAGGTCTCCTGCATTGCAGGAAAATTCTGAACCACTGGGGAAGCCCAAGAATACTGGAGTGGTTAGCCTAACCCTTCTCCAGGGAATCTTCCCGACCCAGGAATCAAACTGGGGCCTCCTGCATTGCAGGTGGATTTTTTTTTACTGTCTGAGCTACCTGGGAAGCCCAATTTTACCTCTAAAAGTCGCATCCTCAGGGAAACAATCTCAGATATCCATCAGAGGTCAGGTCCATTTTTCTGTGACCCAGAACATCCTGGTAATGCTGGCTGAAACTGATAGTAAATAAGTTGCTTTATTATTTTTCAAACTCTCTTCCCTGAAATGTATACTCCTTGAATGCAGGAACTGTGATACCTCTGAACCTGCTGTACCTCTGGCTATACATGGAGACCCCTAAGTATCTATTTATTGAAAATATGGTACAAATTGAAAGAAGATCTATCAATCTCTTTGCTGCAAAAATTTTATCTCACGATATATTTTTGTTGTTTTGGTTGATACTGGGAATGGATTAAGAGTTCTAAGGCAGATGATGCAATTGCTTTACAGTAAGTCTTAGTGGCTGTCAGATTTGATTTGAGTCTTGTCTGTTCCACCAGCTCGCCTGGTGGCTCAGGGGTAAAGAATCTACCTGCCAATGCAGGAGATGCAGGTTTGATTCCTGGGCTGGGAAGATCCCCTAGAGAAGGGCACGGCAATCCACTCCAGTATTCCTGCCTGGAGAATCACATGGACAGAGGAGCCTGGCTGACTACAGTGCATGGGGTCGCAAAGAGTCAGACACAACTGAAGTGACTTAACATACATGCACACACACTCACTGTTCTACTTGAGTCAAGTGACAGTGAAAAATACACTTCATATCCTTATGCTTTCTTTTTTTGCATTTCTAAAATGGGGATTGTTATCACATCCACAGGGATTGTGTAGGACACTCTAGATTGTTGTGTTAGGATCTCAGGGAAAGAATGCTAACTGACTTTCTTCCCACTCTCCCTTCCTTTCATCCCAAAGCACCTTTAGGTATGACGCAAGTTAAATGATTTTTAGTATTTTATCTTGGTCCTTTGAAGAGCACAAAAACCATATCTAAAAGCATTATTTTTCAAATTAGAAAGAGTATCTGTAATTTCTGCATGTTGCCCTGTTTACCATGAAGACTTGGGACTAACTAATTAATTTATTTTGAGAATTGTCAAATATTAAAATGATGGATTGCATTGAACTATCTCATTAAGAACTGACAAGGGGAAGCAAAATATTTTGAAATCAATGTCATATACTATGTAGTCTTTGCTGAATAAAGGAAACCATTTTGAGGTTTCTGATCAAAGAAAGATTTCATGACCTTTGCAAAAGAACACCATATTTATGGCCAGTTATTAATTCAGTAGTTAATTATTGAGCATCTACTATATGGCAATCATTGAACACATAATGCTAATATGAAGTAAGACACTAGGTCCTCAGTTAACTGTGATGTAAAACAGAGCATAGTAATCACAGAAAGAGAGGTGCAAATAGACAAGCTGTATACCAGAGGAGGGACCTTGAAAATAATTTTAATTTTGTCATGTGGAAAAGGTGAACTTTATGGAAATGAGGCAATGTGCAGAGAAGCCAAGGGGTAGGGGGATTCTTCACTAGGTCAGTGCATAGATGTATTAGCCACGGTTATCCAAGAGACAGAAGCAATAGCATATGTACTGTGCACTCACAATCCTGTGTATGATACCTTGCCAAAATGTTCCAGTCTTGTTTATATTCCCCTACTTGAGGTCAGATTTGGTTTGCAATGGCTGAGTGGATAGGAACAGAAGCTGGCGGGCCCAAGTGATAGGGTCTGAAAAAGCTGGGAGCCAGTCAGAAATCTGTAAGGATAGATGATGACACTGGTGCTAAGCAGAGATAGAGGCCCACCTGTGGAGCTGTGGTTCAATAGCATGCATTTTCCACTGTTTTCAGTCATGAGAAATTCATTCTTCAGGAGAAAATGACCACACCAAGTTAACTGACCATTTTTTAGTCATTCAGTAGATCACCACTCACAATTGACTATAGCAGTTATAAAAACAAGGATGCCAGGCACAGTACGCAAAGCTATTGAAATTGTGTGAAATGTGGAGAGAGAGACACTGAGAATTAGGACACGGTTAAATATAGGTACAGATTCTACTGCCACCAGATTTTTTTAGGGTGCTGCAGCAATAAACCTATGACATACATTTCCCCCTTCCATTTTAGAGAAATATTCTAGTACTATGTGTGAGCTGTGAATGTGCTTAGTTGCTCAGTTGTGTCCGATTCTTTTGTGACCCCATGGACTGTAGCCCACCAGGTTCCTCTGTCCATGGGATATCCCAGGGAAGAATACTGGAGGGGGTTGCCATTTCCTACTTCAAGGGATCTTCTCAACCCAGGGATGAAACCTGCATCTCTTGCATCTCCTGAACTGGCAGGCAGATTCTTTACTACTGAATCATCTGGGAAGTCCATTCTAGTACTACCCATGGCCCGTTAGAACCAGTATTTCAACAAAATTTGCCATCACTGTAGCAAATTTTTTAATTAGATAGATATAGCTATTACAGGCTTTGACAAGAGAAAGGACTCATTCATAAACCACTGCATAACTTGTCAGTGCATTCTGTTTTTGCATATTTGCTTTTCATCTTTGTTGACACTTATCTATGTTTTAATAGTTACAGTACACTCATCATTTTGAGCTCTAGAGGAGATAAGTTCAAGATCAAGGTACTTGCATGGTTTGTTCCTCCTAAGATTCATGAAGGAAGGATCAGTTCTGGGCCTCTTTCCATGACTTTCACATGACCACCTTCTCCTTGTGTCTTCACATCATCTTCCCCTGTTTGTGCTTAGTCACTCATTCATGTCTGACTCTCTGTGGTCCGGTGGACTGGAACCCACCAGACTCCTCTATCCATGGGATTCTCCAGGCAAGAATATTGGAGTGGGTTGCTCTGTCCTCCTCCAAGGGATCTTCTTGACCCAGGGATCAAACCTGCATCTATTGCATCTCCTGAACTGACAGGCACGTTCTTTACCTCTGAGCCACCTGGGAAGCCCCTCTGTTATTCTATGCAGGGTTAAATGACAAAGACCCTGCACTGAAGGAAATGAATGTCGAGTGAAAAACATAAAGAATTCATTTCAGGTGGGCTAGAAAGAATGAAACTGCTTACAATGCACTGTGCTTTTCTGTTCCAGAT
The DNA here is from genome assembly GCF_016772045.2 of Ovis aries. NCBI lineage: Eukaryota > Metazoa > Chordata > Mammalia > Artiodactyla > Bovidae > Ovis > Ovis aries. The sequence continues at coordinate 94,221,788 of NC_056080.1, read as the reverse complement.
TTTAAATTCCTGAAAGAAAGAATTTTGTTTATTTGGTTTGGATCCTGTGCCCTCCCCTGGATCAATAACTGTGGCCACGGGATCAGGATCTCATAGTATTAACATGACCACTGGTGGCCTATCACCTCTGCATATGAGGGCCATCCTCAGAGAAAGGCAAATTGTAAGCTGGGGCTCAGTCCCAAGAAGTGTTTACTATAAGATAATAGAATTTAAGAGACTTAACCAACATCCAACACAATATGAACTTTAATTTCCTCTTTTCTACTCTACCACATCTGCATTATACTGTTGAACTTTCTGTCTGGTAGGAAGTTTGACTGATAGTGATTTGCCTTTCTCTAGGAATCTGAAGATTCTTGAGAGTCCCTTGGACTGCAAGGAGATCCAACCAGTCCATTCTGAAGGAGATCAGTCCTGGGTGTTCTTTGGAAGGAATGATGCTAAAGCTGAAACTCCAGTACTTTGGCCACCTCATGCGAAGAGTTGACTCATTGGGAAAGACTCTGATGCTGGGAGGGATTGGGGACAGGAGGAGAAGGGGACAACAGAGGATGAGATGGTTGGATGGCATCATGGACTCGATGGACGTGAGTTTGAGTGAACTCCGGGAGTTGGTGATGGACAGGGAGGCCTGGCATACTCCAATCCATGGGGCTGCAAAGAGTCGAACACGACTGAGCGACTGAGCTGAACTGACTGAGGAATTTGAAAACCCTATTTCTTGACATAAATTTTATATCTCTAAATTAGCTGCCTTTTAATGTTTTCTCATTCATTTTTGAAATTGACTACCTCAGAGTTAATGCTACAAAATTTGCATGCCTCCTCAGTTTTAACCCTCAATGAAAAACACTCACACATATACATACACAGCCTACGTCTCTCCAGGATTTCTTTGTTTATCTGTTTTTTGTTTAGCCAGGTAATTATCTATGTGCATTTGTGGGCATGATATAATGACTTTGTGGGTGGACAATTCAGTTTGTATCCATCTCCAAGTAGCCCTAAGAACCAGGAATAGAGAAAGTTTCTGGAGCTGTTCCTGTTTTGGTCCTTAAACAGGATCAGAGGAAGAAAGATTAAAGAGACTGAGAACAGAGTGAACTAGGTTTCATCTGGTCTGGAGATTATGAAGATAGGAGTCATCTTTTTATGGTTTCAAAGGGCATGAAAAATTTGTATGAAAGGAACTGGTATTAGTTGTTCTTTTTGCAGCAAAACATCACAATAAAAGGAACTGAATTTACATCAAAGCAGAAAAAGTGTTCCTTAGTCATACGAAGGAACTTTTTGTTTGTTGGTATGGTAAGTTGCAAGAATGGGACACTGAAAGTTACGTGGCATTTGTGCTTCCTGGAGAGCTCTAGAGAAGGGCAGATAATTCTATACTGTACCAATTTGTACTGATCCTACATTGTACCCAAGTCAAAGAAAACAGAAATTTTCTCAGGCTTTTTTACAATCCTTCAACTATGCTATTCCTCTGATGATTTCCAAATGCTACTCCATTAGCAGCAAGTATCACTTAAAAGATTTCTCTGGAAAGAGAGACAATGTAGGCTGTTCTTCATGTCTTTTGTAGTTTAGTTGTATTTCAAGTCAAGTAAACATTTCCTCAATGGATATTATCTGTATTCACTTATTTGCACAATGCATAAAAAGTAGAGATATTTTTGAATCTACTTATATATCACTTGTTAGGCTTAATTAGCATAAAGTTTGAATAAATAAGAGCATTTTCTTTCATGGCTCTCCACCCTGCTGATTGCAGTGATTATTAATAACAACAAGGGATTTCAATAGTGGAGGTATCGGTTTAATAATAACTCAGTTCTTTAAAGAGACACAGAATGTCCACAACAGTTTTCTCCCTCACTCCCCAAAGTCATAAAATGACAGAAACAAAGGAATTGGAGTACAAAGAAATTTAAACTATCCTCTGGTGAAGAGCAGAGATGTAACTCTGGGTAGGCCTTGGGCTGGAAATTCTAGTGCCCCCACTAACCAAAAAATTACAAAATATAATAACACCAGACTCTTTGAGGAACAAGAGGTCTTGCCTCTTCTCTAATATATTCAGATGTCTTTCAAAAGGGTTTGAAGAAACTTGCTAATCTTAAGGACCATGTCACACATCAAAGAAAAGGAAAATGAGAGCTCTTAATGAAGTACTCTAAAGGGAGGTTACCATGTGGTTTTTAGAAAGTTGACATTTGGCAGAGCTTGGCTAGACTCTGAGATCTTCAAGGGCGGAGAAGTTACTTGGTTTCCCTCCCCAAAAAGGATTATGGGAATATAGTGTAATGCTTAAATTATAGACTGAACAAAGCCTACTTTGGGATTTAAGACTGTAGCTAACAAGGATATATTCAAATTTTCCAAAGGCAAATGGCTTCATTCACTCATTACTTTCTAAGTGCTTACTTCTGTGCTGTGCAGTGTGTTAATAACTAGGAATTCAGTCCTGATTAAGACATTATTTCAGTCCTGATTAAGACACTATTTTTGTCCTAGAAAATCTCACATACTTGGGTTGGACGAATGGGGACTGACTAGTAAACAGGTGGTTAGAATGCAGCTAGTCAGGTATTGTCACAAGGGAAATATTGGGACAGTAGGATGGAGTGCAGAGGAGGGGCAAGCACTTTGCTGTGACTGGACAGGGGAAAATGGAGGTGGGCATGGATTTAGAGAATTTGTTATTTTGTATGCTCTGTGCCACAAGTCCTCCCTGTTAGAATGACTAAGAAGTATTGAATGAATTTTAAATTTATTTAATGTTCCAATTCTTTTTTTTAAGATTTAACATAAAGTTAATTTTTTGCAATGCACCATTGCAGAAAAAGAAAGGAGAAAATTTCCAATTCATTATTCAATAAGTAATTTCCTACATGAATGAGATGGTGTCAAACGAAACACATTCATTCATTCAAAAAATTACATGTTAATGCCTCAAGAAGAATGTGAGCAAGAATTCACCAGACGGAACTTGGAAAATACTCCACCAATGCCCACTGAGCTGCCCTTGCCAAGGTGAAGGACAGGTAATTTGCTGTGACTAATTGAAAAACATAAAGAACATTAATATGAAAAATGAAAGCATAATCCATGGTATAACAGGCAATGAAACCATTCGCATAACTGATTACTCTTCAAGGTAACATGTTCTTCCTCTCGGTAATCTTTTTCTTTGGCCCAGTCTTTAAAAGGTTTCTAAAGTGACATCACTTGAAAGGTCATGGGAAAAGCTGTCTCTGTCCTAGTGTCCAGAGAGTGATACTGGGACACATAATTTGGGAAAAGAATTATTAAAGAAAATATTTGGAGACCTTGGTGATGCTATATGTTCCATCTGAACTTCCTGAGACATAATATTAAGAAACAATGATTGTAATATTAGCGAGTTTTAATTTGAAACTTAGTAGCAGCCTGTTAGAGGACCTAGAGTTCAATCTTAGCTCCACCCCATTTTAACTTTGTGTACTTGGACAAGTCACTTGTCTCCATGTGATTCTCAATGTCTTTATCAGTAAATTGGAGATAGTAGGATCTCCTCTGCCTATCTTGCAAAGCTGTAAAATACCAAATAAAAGAGCACTGGTGAAAATCTGTAACTGCCATAAAGATTAAATATAAAAGGATTATTAGAAAAATCCTGATTAATTTCAGTGTTGTTAGGTTAGGTCATATCAGTTTATCAAAATGAATTGTTTTGCACGTATGCATATGTGTCCTCAGTCGCTTCTGACTGTTTGGAACCCCATAGACTGTAGCCCACTAGGCTCTTCTGTCCATGGGATTTCCTAGGCAAGAATACTGGAGTGGGTAGCCATTCCCTTCTCCAGGAGATCTTTCCCACCCAAAGATCAAATTGTTTCTCTTGTGTCCTCTGCATTGGAAGGTGGATTTTTTTGAGTGCTGAGTCTCAAGCCAACTTTTTCACTCTATTCTTTCACCCTCATCAAGAGGCTCTTTTGTTCCTCTTTCCTTTCTGCTATCAGTGTTATCATCTGCATATTTGAGGTTGTTGATATTTCTCCTGGCAATCCTGATTCCAGTTTGTGATTCATCCAGCCTGGCATTTTGCCTGATTGTACTCTGCATATAAGTTAAATAAGCAGAGTGAGAATATACAGCCCTGACATAATCCTTTCCCAGTTTGGAACCCAGTCCATTGTTCCATATAAGGTTCTAACTGTTGCTTCTTGACTCACATACAAGTTTGTCAGGAGACAGGTAAGGTTATCTGGTACTCCCCTCTCTTTAAGAATTTTCCACAGTTTGTTGTGATCCACATAGTCAAAAGTTTTAGTGTAGTCAATGTAGCAGAAATAGAGGTTTTTCTGGAATTTCCTTGCTTTCTCCATGATCCAACGAACGTTGGCAATTTGATCTCGGCTTCCTCTGTCTTTTCTAAATCCAGCTTGTGCAAGAAGTAGTGCTAGATCAACTGAACATTAATACAGGAAAAAAGTGAACATCAAGTTTTACCTTGTGCCATACACAAAAATTACCCTGAAATGGATGATAAATGTAAATGGATTCTAAGTGGAAATAAATGTAAACCTTGAAACTTTAAAGTGTATAGAAGAAAACATAGGAGAAAATCTTTGGGACTCTGGGAGTAGGTAAAAGTTCATAGAATACAAAATGCACAGAAGTATTTAAAATATAATAAATTTGATGTTAGCAAAATTTAAAGCTTTTGCTGTTTGAAAGATATTTTTGAGAAAATGAAAAGGCAAACTTTACATTAGAAGAAACTACACACAGCACTTATATCAGACAAAGTAGTTACATCCAGAATATATAAATGCCTTTTATAATCCCTTTATGAGAAAAAAAATGATAAAAATGGGGGAAAGATATGAACAGATAGTTCATGAAAGAAGATGGCCATGAATGGCCATCAAATGCATGATACAACCCAGGCTGAATTTAGGAGGCACACTGTATGGACTCCATAACAATTGGGCTGGCAATTGAGGGCATAGGCAGGGAGAGAGGGCAACCCTGCTTATTCCCACTATCTCTTCCCATACATTTCTCCATTTTCTCTTTTCCTTTTGCTTCTTTTCATCCCTTTGTCTGGAGGAGAAGAAATTTTGGAGGGCTCAAGTCCAGCGGTCTGTATTTATCCTATGGTCATACAGCTACTTCTGCTGCTGCTGCTGCTGCTGCTGCTGCTAAGTCACGTCAGTCGTGTCCGACTCTGTGCGACCCCATAGACGGCAGCCCAACAGGCTCCTCTGTCCCTGGGATTCTCCAGGCAAGAATACTGGAGTGGGTTGCCATTTCCTTCTCCTAGGCAGAATCAGAAGCCAGAGCCCAGCCTCCTGACTTCCTGGGTGCAGATTCTTCTTGGACCAGTGAAAGGGGTGTGGTCTGGGGCGCCATGGGCCTGGTTGGTTTCCCTTTCCTCCCACCTTCAGATTAAAATTGTGTGGTTCTTTAAAACCAGTGGTCCAGCAGAAATAGAGCTACGTTTACAGTTAGGTGTGTTTTCTACTTCCCTGGTAGCTCAGACGGTAAGGCGTCTGTCTGCAATGCAGGAGACCCAGGTTCGATCCCTGCGTTGGGAAGATCCCCTGGAGAAGGAAATGGTAGCCCACTCCAGTATTCTTGCCTGGAAAATCCCATGGACGGCAGAGCCTGGTAGGCTCCTAGAGCCTGGTAGGCTACTATCCATGGGGTCGCAAAGAGTCGGACACGACTGAGCGACTTCACTTTCACTTTTCACTTTGTAAGCAGAAGTGCAGTGTCCCTCAGTGAGATCTAGCAGGTGTTTCTGTTTTACCCTGAGTGGCAGAATCATGTCTCGCCACTTTGGGCAAAGATCAGCACTGGCTTTTGGCTCCCTGAATCAAAGCATAAATTTATATTGCTGTAACACAGTTATGCTTTCAAGGTGGCGTTCTCAGTTATTTGTAAAGTTTTGTAAAAAGGTTCTCTCTTGCCTGTGTGGAAAAAAAAAAGTTTCCCCAAAACTACCTAGAATTGTCTGCCACTAACTAGCTGTGTGATCTTAGGCAATCACATCTATCTCTGTGCCTCAGTTTCCTCATGAGTAAGATTGGGGATTGAACTGGTCGATTTCTGAGGGCCCTTCAGCTTTGACATTTTCTACAGTGTCTTGTTCCACAATCCTGTCATCTGCCTTAAAGTTGAAATACCACCAACATATATTTAGATTTATTTTTTCTATTGATTTGCAGTCTTCGGGATTCCTCTGCCTTGTTTATTGCTTCCTGAGAGCTGCCTTGTATAATTTGTCTGCTCACGATCTTGCTGTTTCCTACAGATGGTGTCATGTTTGAAAGGTGAAGGCAAGAGTGTTTAGCGTAGGAGCCCAGCCACAATAAAGCTGTGTGCTTCTCTCTTTTCTTGTCCTCTGCCCCCTTCCAGTTTGTTCCATTGCTCAATTTGGGTTTTATGATTACATCTGCAATAGCAGGCACAGATGTTTTTCTCACTCAATTGTATGGTTAATGGTGAAATGGATTTTTTGAGCAGATGCTCGCATGTGGGTGCTATTCGTTTCTCTCCTGACACATTCTCTACACAAACAGCAGATTGTCTGTCTGGTGTGCTTCGAGCCTCGCAAGAGAAGAATTCAAGCTGAATAACATGGGGCTGATTTTCAAGTTCCTAAAAAAAATAATGCAGGCACTAAATTTGACAAACTCTTTATAGCACCCCTGCAACCCAGATTCATACCTGCATCTTCAGCTTTTGCCAGTTTTACCTGAGGAGGCTGAGAGTAAACATTTGTCCTTTGAAAGGCTGCCTTATGAAGGAAAATGATATCAGATTCAATTTCGAAAGAGCTGGACTCAATTGCTCTGTCACTGTGACTTCTGAGACTCAAGGTATGTTATCTGACATCTGTTTCTTCATCTATAAGGTAGAACTGACAATACAAAGCTGGTAAGGATCACTGAAAGAATTGCCAAGTAGAAAAGGTCCCCGCTTAAGTCTAATCCATGTCCACTCCTCGGTATGTATGGCTAATTGGAGCTGACTGACCAGAAATCTATCTGCTCAAAGGACTTAGAAGCCTCCAGGGAGAGAGACAAGTCTGTGGAAGGGTCAAGAGTTGGAGGTCAACCCAAATTTCAATAGTGCTAGGGTTTCTTATCTTTGGCACTATTAAAATTTGGGGCCAGATAATTGTTTATTATGATTGCTGTCCTGTGTATTGTAGGATACATAGCATCATCTTCACCTCAGCCCAGTAGTTTACCCACCCACCCTCAAAGTAGTGACAACTAAAATTGTTTCCAGATATTCCCAAATGTGCTCTGGGATGGGAGAAGTCAGAATGAGAATCACTGTCTTAGAGATACTCAATACTGGCTTTAAACTCACTTACTCCAGGTTGTGCAGCTAGTAACCCTTTATGCTTCCATATTCTCAATGCTAAAATAAGGGCTTAGCTACTTTGCAGAAAGGATTGTTGAGAGAATTAAAACAATAGATGTGTACAAACCTCGGCACATAATAACACGCTAACTCCCTATCATCATAAAACCTTTGTTTTTTTCTTTTCCTTTGTCTAAGATACACTCTTTTTCTCACTCCTTGTCTTTGTCTTGTTTTCTCCAATTCATTCTTCAGATCACAACTAGAGAGGCATTTTCACGGGGAAGCTTTCCTTGATTCCTCAGACTATATCAGAGTTCAGGGAACTCATAGCACTCATTTTGTTGATAGTATACATTATAAAACTTGGGTGATCCTTTCATTAATGTCTGTTGGATTGCTAGACTGTAAGCATCATGAGGGCAAGTGCTATGTCTCTTGTTCACTGTTGCATTGGCAGAGCTCAGGACACAGCCTGAAACAAAACATGCGTTTAATAAAATAATGAAGGAAAGGAGGAAATGAAGACCTTAACAAGTCTTGCAAATATTAAACTTTAATTCCGCTAAGCAGCTGATCAGTCCAGTAAACACAAAGCAGTGACAAGAGAGAAGCAGTAGATTTTTCACTTTTTTAAATTGAAGTATAGTTGATTTACAATGTCTTGTTAGTTTTAGGTGTACAGCAAAACGATTCAATCATACCGTGTACACACACACACACACGCACACACACAAAGTCCCCTACATATGAACTTTCAAGGCACAGACTTTCAAAGATGCCAACACGCATTCCATCAACGTCAGGCATGAGTGAAACTGCAACTTGCAATTGTGTTAGTCGGGTACCAAGGCTAGCTTTGTTGGACTTAAGAACAGATTGAACTTACCATTGTGCTCTCAGAAAAGAACTCATTCTTATACATACATACAGTAAAGTTCCCTACCTAATAAGGTTTACTTTCTCCATTGTATATTCCTGGCTCTTTTGTTCTAAATTAATTGACCATATATGTATATGTTTACTTCTGGGCTGTCTATTCTGTCCCATTGATCTCTATGTGTCTGTTTTTATGCCAGTACCATACTGTTTTATTTATTATGCTCTTACTTAAGGTTCACACTCCACTTGAATTTTCTATCTTATTCCTGTCTCCTTTTTTCAAGAACCTATATATATTTCCTTCTTTATTGAATATTTACTAGGTCCTTTCCATCAGCATGTAAATATGCTGCAGTATCTTCAAACTTAAAACCCAAAAACTTCCTTGACATCTGACATATTCCAGAAAACTCATTTTTTGGGTTCCCCTCCACAGCAAAATGTCTTTAAAGATTTGTATACAAATCTTTTAATTCCTCATTTTAATTCCTCACCTTCCATCATCCTGTCAACCCTGTTATATCAGACTTTTATTTCTATTATTCAAGGTTACTGTGACCACCACTTGTAAAAATCAAGAATTACTGTTTTTGTCTTCAGTGACTTGACCTCTTAGCAACATTTGTCTCAGATGATCACTTATTTCCAGAATAATACATTTTTTCTTTGCTTCTCTTCTTTTTTTCCTCCTATCTTGTGGGATCTCCTTTTCAATCTTTCCTGGGTTCTCTTTCACTGCTGACTGCATTCTGGATAACTATCTCCACCTGTACAATCTCCCTAGGTAATGTCACTGAGAACCATGGTTTTGATAACCATTATATAGCAGTGACTCTCCAACTTATGTCTCCAATTTTGACCATTCTTTTGAGCTAGTATATCCAACTGTTTACTTGCCATCACTGCTTAGATGGCTAATAAACATCTCAAACTTAACATGTCCAAAACTGAAATTCTGCTCTTCCCCAAAACTGAACTTCTGCTCTTCCCCCATCTCTAGTAAATCTGCCTCTGTCATATTCTCCTCTATCTCAGAAATGCCAACTCAATTATTCCAGTTACTTAGATCACAAACCTCATTGACTCCTTTTTATCACACATCACACATTCCCATTCCTTCAGAAATCTTCTTGGTTCTATATGTGCAAAGAATTAACATAGCATATCTGATTGCTTATGTCTTGTATGTCCAAGGAACCTGAAACCACAATTAATCCTTGGTCAACTTTTGTAAATGTGACCTCAAGAATGTTATTTATGTCAGTGAGTAATCATTTTATTGTATTTGTGTTCACTTGGAGCAATGGACTCTGCTGTGCCAGCTGGCCAGTTTGCTTTGCATAAACATGAAGTTCAGTGCTGTGCACCTGGTTGCATTGTTGGGATCCTGAAGTTTCCATTACTACTGCTAGTTATGTACTATGATGTGCCTGTGTGACCAGCTCTTAATTATAGCCTCAGGCCCAAAGACTCAAATGTGCTTTCGTAGACTGATACATTCCACACCTGTCCACATAGTTTGGTGCTAGACACAAAGCTTGCCCTATGTGGCCCCAGATGGGTAAGGACATGAAGCCTATGTTTAGCCTCCTAGACTTTGCCCACTGAACATCTTTTCCTGTTCCTTTTGCTATGTATCCTTTGCTGTAATAAACCTTATTCAGATTAAGTTTTGTGAGTTCTTATAGTGAATTAGCAAACTTGAAAGTTGTGTTGGGGTCCCTGAAACAATCTACCTTCAAAATATATCCAGAATTTAACCATCTTTACTGCTCCCACTCCAATCTAAACTACAATTGTCTCTAGTTTAGGATAATGCAATATTGATTCCACCCTTACTTCCATATCACCAGTTTTCTGAAGAGCAGCCAGAGTGATCTTAAAAAAATGCAAATCTTATCCCACCACTCCCTTATTCAACACCTTTCAGTGACTTTCTACCATATAATAGAGTAAAAATCACTCTTTTTCTTTTAGCCTACAAGGTCCAACATGATCCCGCCTCCTGACATCTCTCTGAAATCATCACTTACCACTCCCTTCATTGATCATTTTGTTCCTCTCTGTTCCTAAAACACCTCAAGTTCATTTATTCTGGTGGAAGCTGTTCTCTGTGGAGATCTAGCTGTAACTCTTCAACTCTATCTTTCCATGGTTGACTCCTTCTGGTCATTTAGGTCTCAGCTCAGAAGTCAACTCTACAAACCATCCTGGCTTTAAACCACCCCCTCATTATTTTATGCATGTTACTTATTTTTTCTAGCTTCTTATTAATAGTATCTTGTCTGTGTTTAGAGCACAGTCCTCTTGAGGGCAAAGACTTGGTCTTTTTCATTTACTCATGTTTTCACATTACTTGGAACATGTCTCATAGAGGCAGGCATTCAGTAAATATGTGTTGATTGAATGAATGAATGAAAGAAATACAATACAGTTTGCAGCTTTAAGATCGTCCCTATTGGAAGGCTTTTGTATTTTGTTTTTCTTTTCTGAAACATGCTGGAAAAATGTTTAGGTAGGTAGTGTGTGTATAAGGACTAGAAAATTTTCTGATACAGTGCAAACTCCATCCTCTATATTATTCATTGTTATGTCCTCAGTTCCTGGAACAGTGTTGGCTTATAATAGGTACTCATTTTTAAAGATTTGTTTAATAGATGAATGATGTCTGACACAAAATGTGTGTCGTAAATATTTGGGAGAAAATAAGAACTTAGGACATATAACAAATACTTGCATGAATGGTTTATGTCTTTCTCCTTCTTGTGTTCCACATTTTCCTCCTCTCAATAAAAGATATTTTTCATTCTTTCAATCAATATTTATTGAGGGTCAAGTTTATACTAGTGACATGATGTGCTGTGCTTAGTCACTCAGTTGTGTCCAACCCTTTGTGACCCCATGGACTGTAGCCTGCCAGGCTCCTCTGTCCATGGGGATTCTCCAAGCAAGAATACTGGAGTGGGTTGCCATGACCTTCCCCAGAGGATCTTCCCAACCCAGGGATCAAACCCAGGTCTCCCACATTGTAGGTGATTCTTTATCGTCTGAGCCACCAGGGAAGCCCACGAATACAGGAGTGGGTAGCCTATCTGTACTCCAAGGGATCTTCCTGACCAAGGGATCAAACCAGGGTCTCTTGCATTGCAGGCAGATTGTTTACCAGCTGAGCTATCAAGGAAGCCCTATACTAGTGATATTGAGATATAAATAATCATCCAAACTAACTTATTAGAAGCATTATGAAACAGAACTTCTTTAACAGTTGAGCTCATCTTATAGCTTTGTTAACTGGGCAGTAAGAAAAGTGGTGGAAAACCAGAATTACACTATATCATGCCATATAATAGAATTTGACTCCACATCTAAAGATTTATATATAAAGGGAGAATTAAAATGATGAAACTGGATAAAAGATCTAACAACAGTACAGACCAAAATGAACAATTTACATTTTTTTTTTTGTCTACCACTAAAACCCATGTCTGCTGCTGGGATTTTATGAAAGTATTTTTATGAAGTTCAATGTACTTCATTAAATTTTACAGAAGAATTAATTGCCTTGGTCAAATAAGTTGAATATGCAAGCCTGATAGCATTATTTAGATGTCTCTTTTTTAGGTAAAACATTAAAGGTCAATTATCTTGGCTCAGAAAAGCAAATTATTTCAAGGGCTTTTGGACAATGAAGTATCCTTGCAACGCCCAGGAAGCTCAGGGGTGCCATAATGAACATCCATGTACATACATCCATTTATAGTGGCAGGGTAGATTTCTACAAATGAAGTAGCTGAATCTAAAGGTGTGTGCTCCACAAGTAAAGTCGTTCAGTGGTGTCTGACTCTTTGCAACCCTGAGGACTGTAGCCTACCAGGCTTCTCTGTCCACGGGATTTTCCAGGTAAGAATACTGGAGTGGGTTGCCATTGTGCTCCAAAAACAAACTCAAAATGGATTGAAGATCTAAATGTAAGACCAAAAACTATAAAACTCCTGGGGGAAAACATAGACAAAACACTCTCTGAAATAAATCACAGCAGGATCCTCTATGACCCACCTCCCAAAGTAATGGAAATAAAAAGCAAAAATAAATAAATGGGGCCTAATTAAACTTAAAGCTTTCATACAATGAAGGAAACTATAAGCAAGGTGAAAAGACAGCCTTCAGAATGGGAGAAAAGAAGAGCAAACAAAGCAATTGATAAAGAATTAATCTCAAAAATATACAAGCAGCTCCTGCAGCTCAATTCCAGAAAAATAAACACCCCAATCAAAAAATGGGCCAAAGAACTAAACAGACATTTCTCCAAAGACATACAAATGGCTAACAAACACATGAAAAGATGCTCAACATCACTCATTATCAGAGAAATGCAAATCAAAACCACAATGAGGTACCATCTCACGCTGGTCAGAATGGCAGCTATCCAAAAGCCTATAAACAATAAATGCCAGAGAAGGTGTGGAGAAAAGGGAACCCTCTTACACTGTTGGTGGGAATGTAAATTAAAAAACTGGAAATAGAAGTGCCATATGACCCAGCAATCCCATTGCTGGGCATACACACTGAGGAAACCAGAATTGAAAGAGACACGTGTACCCCAATGCTCATCGCAGCACAGTTTACAAAGCCAGGACATGGAAGCAACCTAGATGTCCACTGGCAGATGAATGGATCAGAAAGCTGTGGTACATATACACAATGGAATATTACTCAGCCATTAAAAAGAATACATTTAAATCAATTCTAATGAGGTGGATGAAACTGGAGCCTATTATACAGAGAAGTAAGCCAGAAAGAAAAATACCAATACAGTATATTAATGCATATATATGGAATTTAGAAAGATGGTAATGATGACCCTATATGCGAGACAGCACAAGAGACAGAGATGTATAGAACAGTCTTTTGGACTCTGTGGGAGAAGGCAAAGGTGGGATGATTTGAGAGAATAGCAATGAAACATGTGTATTATCATATGTGAAATATATTGCGAGTCCAGGTTCAATGCATGAGACAGGGTGTTTAGGGCCGGTGCACTGGGATGACCCTGAGGGATGCAATTGGGAGGGAGGTGGGAGGGGGGGTTCAGGATGGGGGACACATGTACACTCATGGCTGATTCATGTCGATGTATGACAAAAACCACTACAATATTGTAAAGTAATTAGCCTTCAATTAAAATAAATAATTTTTTCAAAAAGGTGTGTGCTCTTAAAGCATTCATAGTTACCTGCCAAATTACTTTCCAAAATGGTTAGAGCAAATTTATACTCCTGCCAACATCTTTGAGCTATTGTCCCTTATCTGTACCCTCTTTAACAGTAATTATCATTAGGTCTTCTAATTTTTCTACTCTGATTTTCAAAAAAGTCATATCCCTTTGATAATTCTATTCTCATTTTTTTGAAAACTACTGAGGTTGCATATATTTCTTACATTTATTTTTTTTGATTCTGTGAACATTATATTCACAAGCTTTGCCTGTTTTGTATTGCATTAGTTATATTTTCTGTAATAAATCATTAATTATTGATTTGCAATATTTTTGTGTACTAGAGGGGTATGTTTTATCTGTTATATTTTTAAAAGCTTTATCCTCATTGTTGTCACTGGAGTTTATAATCTTTTGCTGCATAGAAGATTTTAATATTTATGTGGTTAAAGTGATCAGATTTTAATTTTATCCTTTCTAGATTTTTTACCTTGCTAGGAAATCCTTACCCATACTGAATTTATAAAATATTATTCTCTTACTACTTCTATTTTTTTCATTTAATTTTTAATCATTCCAAAATATGTGTAAGAATCTAAATTTTCTTCCAAATATATGGATACAAATGGACTTAATTGAATTTACTGAATAATCCTTTGTTCCCTCATTCTTTGATTGTTCCCATTTTAATATGTTTCGTCCCTATATATAGTGAAGGACAGGGAAGCTTGCTGTGCTGCAGTTCATGGTGTCTCAAAGAATTGGACACGATTTAGTGACTGAAAAACAACAATATTTATTTGGATCTCTTTCTTGACTCTCCTTTCTGTTCCACTTTTCCATTTGTTTATTCTTCTGTCATTACCATAGTCCTTTGATTACATTGGCTTTGCAGTATATTTTGAGATCTGATAAGTCAATTACTCCCATGTTATTCTTCAAAAATTTCTTGGCACTTGTACATTTCTTTTCATAAGAACTGTAAATTTGTTATAACTGTAAAAAAAACCCACTTACATTTTGATTAAAAATAATTAATATGGTAACTAACTCTATTGCCCAGTATTGCTATTATCAACTATCATTAAATAAATAAACCTTAGCTCTTTAATCATAAAGACTGCTATTCAGGTGACGAAATCATCTTGATTGCAAATCAAGCAAAAAGTGCTGCACTCAGTATGCCAGCAAATTTGGAAAACTCAGCAGTGGCCACAGGACTGGAAATGATCAGTTTTCATTCCAATCCCAAAAAAGGGCAATGCCAAAGAATGTTTAAACTACTGCACAGTTGCACTCATCTCACATGCTAGCAAAGTAATGCTCAAAATTCTCTAAGCCAGGCTTCACCAGTACATGAACCATGAACTTCCAGATGTTCAAGCTGGATTTAGAAAAGGCGAGGAACCAGAGATCAAATTGCCAACATCTGCTGGATCATCAAAAAAGCAAGAGCATTCCAGAAAAATATCTACTTCTGCTTTATTAACTATGCCAAATTATTTGACTGTGTGGATCACAACAAACTGTGGAAAATTTTTCAAGAGATGGGAATACCAGACCACCTGACCTGCCTCCTGAGAAATCTGCATGCAGGTCAAGAAGCAACAGTTAGAACTGGTCATGGAACCACAGACTGGTTCCAAATTGGGAAAGGAGTATATCAAGACTGTATATTGTCACCCTGCTGATTTAATTTATATGCAGAGTACATTATGCGAAATGCAGAGTACATTATGCGAAATGCCAGGGTGGATGAAGCACAAGCTGAAATCAAGATTGTCAGGAAAAATATCAGTAACCTCAGATCTGCAGATGACACCACCCTTATGGCAGAAGCAAAGAACTGAAGAGCCTCTTAATGAAAATGAAAGAGGAGAGTTAAAAAGTTGGCTTAAAACTTAACATTCAGAAAATGAAAATCATGGCATCTGGTCCCATCACTTCATGGCAAATAGATGAAGAAACAATGAAAGCAGTGAGAGACTTTCTTTTCTTGGGCTCCAAAATCACTGCAGATGGTGACTGCAGCCATGAAATTAAAAGAAGCTTGCTCCTTGGAAAAAAAGCTGTGACCAAACTAAACAGCATATTAAAAGGCAGAGACATTACTTTGGCAACAAATGTCCATCTTGTCAAAGTTTTTCCAGTGGTCTTGTATCGATCTGAGAGTTGGACTATAAAGAAAGCTGAGTGCTGAAGAATTGATGCTTTTGTTTTTTTGTTTGTTTGTTTGTTTTTTATTTTTAAATTTTAAAATCTTTAATTCTTACATGCATTCCCAAACATGAACCCCCTCCCACCTCCCTCCCCATAACATCTTTCTGGGTCATCCCCATGCACCAGCCCCAAGCATGCTGCATCCTGCGTCAGACATAGACTGGCAATTCAATTCACATAATAGTACACATGTTAGAATGTCATTCTCCCAAATCATCCCACCCTCTCCTCTCCCTCTGAGTCCAAAAGTCCGTTATACACAATTGATGCTTTTGAACTGTGGTGTTGGAGAAGACGCTTGAGAGTCCCTTGGACTGAAAAGAGATCCAACTAGCCCATCCTAAAGGAAATCAGAGCTGAATATTCATTGGAAGGAAGGACTGATGCTGAAGCTGAAATTCCAATACTGCCACCACCTGATGTAAAGAACTTACTCACTGGAAAAGACCCTGACACTGGGAAAGATTGAAGGTGGAAGGAGAAAGGGACAACAGAGGATAAGATGGTTGGATGGCATCACCGACTCAATGGACATGGGTTTGAGCAAGTTCCAAGAGTTGGTGACGGACAGGGAATCCTGGCGTGCTGCAGTCCGTGGGGTTGCAAAGAGTCAGACACAACTGAGCGACTGAACTGACTGAACTGATGCTGTGATTTGCTGCTTGTATGTGTTCTGTATCTGTAGCCTCCTACATGTCATTACTGATGAGTGATCAAAGATTATCTTGTGCTTGTTTCCACTGCTCTGGAGGGCACTTTATTTCTGGTGGTACAACCCAGAACCCTCCAAAATATGTTTCATGTAAGCCACATGGCCTCTATTTTATCTTATGCCATATTAAATGTACTCTTTGATATTTTTGAGAATACGATACAAACAATAGGAACTTTAGATTTACAAAACTATTGCAGGTTTAAAGTTTGGTCTTCATTTCCAAGGATCATTGTATATCCATCCATATATTCAGGTACTTTTGTATGGATTCAATATATTTTCATATTTTTATCATTATAACATTTATTCCTTAGTATTTTATAGAATTTGTGTCAATTGTGAATAGGTTTTCTTTTTCTTTCTTAAATTTTAATTTCTAATTATTTCTGTTAGCATAAAACAAAACTTATTTCTAGCCAACTTCCTAAATTTTCTTAATCTAATAGCTGATTTACCAAAATAATATTTTGGATTTTCAAGGTACACAGTCATGACATCTGTAAATATTATTATTTTTCTTCTAAAATGTATACCACATATTTAATTTTGCTATCTTACTTCATTAACTATGACTCAGATAAAAGAAAATATTATTTATACTAATGTTTAATAGTTTTAGAGACAATCTGAATACTATGTAGTCATTAAAAATAACATTATTGGAGAATACTTAGTGACATGGGAAATAATACTCATGCATTGATTTAAAAAATACAGAATTGTTTTTGGAATGTTATCTAGTTTTAAAACACAGACCCAGAGACACACACATATACACATATTCTAACATTTAAAATGGAATTCAAAATGAAAAAAAAAGGCCTGGGTAAATATATGTCAAGATAGAAACTATATTATCAAGGGATGATAGAATTTTTTCCTTTTCTTTATAGCTTTAGGTATTTTATAATATTCATATTGAGCAAGTGCAGTTCTTGTGATTAGAAAAAAAAACTATAAATGTTATTAAAAGCAAAACAGAGATTTTTTAGAGGTTGTTATTCAGTTATTGGAGAAGGAAATGGCAACCCACTCCAGTGTTCTTGATTGGAGAATCCCAGGGACAGAGGAACCTGATGGGCTGCCATCTATGGGGTCGCACAGAGTCGGACATAACTGAAGCGACTTAGCAGCAGTAGCAGCATTTGGTTGCTGAGTCATTTCCAACTCTTTGTGACCCCATGGACTGCAGTAATCCAGGCTTCCCTGTCCTTCACTATCTCCCTGAGTTTGCTCAAACTCGTGTCCATTGAATTGGTGATGCCATCCAACCATCTCATCCTCTGTCACTCCCTTTCCCTCCTTCCCCAAATCTTTCCTAGCATCAGGGTTTTTTCCAATGAGTCAACCCTTCACATCAGGTGGCCAAAATATTTTGGAGCTTCAGCTTCAGCATTGGGCTTCCCTGGGGGCTCAGAGGGTAAAGCGTCTGCCTGCAATGCGGGAGACCCAGGTTCAATACCTTGGTTGGGAAGATCCCCTGGAGAAGGAAATGGCAACCCACTCCAGTACCCTTTCCTGGAAAATGCCATGGACGGAGGAGCCTGGTAAGCTACAGTCCATGGGGTCTCAAACAGTTGGGCACAACTGAGTGACTTCACTTCACTTCAGCATTAGTCCTTCCAATGAATATTCAGGGTTGATTTCCTTTAGGATTGACTGATTTGATCTGCTTACTGTCTACTGCTATCAAACAGTGAAAGAGGCTTTTTAGTTGGCCTACAAGTTCTAGTCATTAAGTTCCAAAATATTAAACTGCAAAGAGCTTTTAGTGTAATGGCAGTTGTTCAATATCCTGTCTTGTTATGTCTATGACTTGAGTTGCTAGCTTCACAGATTTCTGGAGTGCTGACACTGCAACTCTCCTTTAGTGCAAACTGGCTCTACTGATTCCATCTGCAAAATACATTTGTGACAAAATACATTTCCAAAATGGCTACCTCATTGGATATAGGTACAGGAAAGAATCAATCCCTGCTGAGCACTGCCTAGAAGAGTCTCCTCCATTGTTGAGTCCACTCCCCCTTAGAGATCCTCTTCTGCTCTATCTACCATGAGTCATCTCCTTAGCTGACAGTTTCATTTAAAATTGGTCCCTTTGCAGGTTCAGTGGTGCTTTACTCTATTTCATGCAGGTTATAGAAGATGTTCTAACTTTTGTACTTGAGTAGAATCAAATAACATTCAGTCTCATCTTTTATAGCCTTTTCCTACTCTTCCTACAGAGATGGAAGATGTTCACCTGAATTTGCTATTAGCTGTGAGTTATCCAACTTTAGCATGGGGGCATCTTAAATCCTGGGGCTGGAGGCTCCTTAGGCTTTGTTGTCTGTGGCCTTTGATTTCTTTCTCTCCTGGTGGAAACAGAGTGGAGGGCAATGAAGGTTAAAAAAACCTTGTAGAATAGAGGCTGTCAAAGGCCTATTAGGTGAAATTTAAGACAGGCATCCCAAAGCTCACCAAGCTTGAAAGTATAAACTTTGCTTAAACACATAGAATATGGATATATTACTTATACCATTTGCTTTTATGTTATGTTAGAAAGTCCAAATTGTTTTATCTTGTTAAAGAAGATTTTCATGGAAATGTTAATTCTGTAAGTGGATTGTTATATACTGAGTGTATACCCTGGTTTCGAGCGAATCAGAAACATCCCACACTTTGATCCTTGTATGAAGATTTGGGTGATATTTTCTTCTTTTATTTTCTAACAGAGATTTTACTATTGAAAAAAACTGTTGGTTTTTCAAAGCCCATATTCTGTTAGTGTTATTTATACCGAGCCTGATAAAACATTATGCTACTAATCAAAGGTGAAAGATACAAAGCACTGTTTTATCTTCTGGTATTATGGATTATGCTAATGGCCATCTGCCCATAATTGATATTTTGTTCTTCAGTCACAGAAAAATAGACAGAATCAACTAGAAAAGATGACTATTTTGTTGTGATAGATGCTTTGTAGTTGTCTTTTACTCTCCATTTTGCTTTTCATAATTTCTTAGTTAATTATTTAGTACTGTATTACTTTTATAGCACTAGGACTGTCACTGCATTCCAAATGGGGATTTAAAATATATTGTACATACACAGTGATGTCATCCCTAATACCCTCACCATGTAGCTGGGAAAGAACAATCAAGCCAATAACATTTAAAACATATTGGGGATATTTTTCCTTTTGTTTTCATACATGTTGGAGGGTAACTCCTACTTTAGTTTTTTGTAGAGTAGGAGTTAGTAATGAAAAATTAACCAATCCAGGAAAATGCAAACTTAATGGTTATAGTAGAAAATCAATTAAACCTAAGTCTCCCTGGATTTTGATCAGACAGTTTTAAATTAGAGAAAAACTCATTTCTTTGAGGAATTCGTCTGCTACTCCACTCTCCATTACAAACAAAGTGCTCTTTTGTTCAAAGTACCACACAATTGCACTCATTTCACGTGCTAGCAAGATTATGCTCAAAATCCTTCAAGCTAGGCTTCAACAGTACATGAACAGAGAACTTCCAGGTGTATAAACTGGATTTAGAAGAGGCAGAGAAACCAGAGATCAAATTGCCAACATCCACTGGATTAGGGGAAAAGCAAGGGAATTCCAAAAAGACATATACTTGTGTTTCATTGACTATGCTAAAGCCTTTGACTTTGTGGATCACAACAAACAGTTGGCTGAGGGAAAAATAAATTGGAAAAAGACAAATACATGGAATACATGATTAAAATGACTTTAAATTCAGTTTTATAGAAAAATTTTGAGATGAAAATCTATAATACATATTTGAAATGTATACATAGACAAGCATGAATGCAGGGGTAGATCATGTTCTTTTTTTGGAATACTCTGTATTATAAAGATAATCCTTCTAATTAAGCCATAGATTCAATTCAATTTAATTTGGATCAAAGTCACAGTGAAAATTTCTTTTGAAGTCTGACAGGTTGATTCCAGAACTCTTAGGGAAGAAAAACTATGTTGATAAAATCTTTTACACTTGTGCTTGGAAGTGAATATGGATGTATATAGTCAAAAAGCATTCATGGTATATATGAAGAGAACTACACTAAATATCACAAAATACTAAGAGGAAATACAAAATAAGTCAAAGATGTGGTACTTGCCCTAGAAAAATTTAAGATCCAATTGGGAGCTTTACTCTACAACTTGGGCTTCCCAGGTGGCTCAGTGGTAAAAAAAAAAAATCCACCTGCCAATGCAGGAAATGCAGGAAATATGGGTTTGATCTCTGAGTCAGGAAGATCCTCTGGAGGAGGAAATGGCAATCCCCTGCAGTATTCTTGTCTGGGAATTCCCATGGACAGAGAAGGCTGGTGGGCTACAGTATGGGTTTGCCATGAGCTCGCAAAGAGTTGGACACCACCAAAGTCTGCCTTGAGACCACTGGATTTCAAGGCACTGACTAGCCCTTTATGTCTGATATGTTAGTTACTACTAATAGCTTCAAATTTCCAGGTTTCATCTCACAAGTCTAATCTCATGTAATTCTGTACCACCACCTCTATCCTTTCTATTTTTTTGACCTTTCCCTGACTCCTGAAAACCTTCAACTCCTGAAAACCTTCCACTCCTGAAGCTGTCTGAAATTCACCACTCCCGCCATCACAAAAGTCCACCGTATTCTTAATCTCTTTTCTGAAATTTCCCTTCCCCCTTGCTCTAACTAAAACCTAGATCTCCACTAAGAACATCGCTTCTCCTGGCGTCTTCTCATACTGCGTCTCTTGTGTCTTGTCTTCTTAATTGGCAGGCGAGTTATTTACCACTAGCGTCAGCTGAGAAGACAACATATGGGAAGCATGATACAAATTCTCTAAATTACTGTACACATCTATATGTTGTTTTAAGTCTTTGTGAAATTTGTATTAATATATGTCATGGAAAATTAAGTGCTAAAATTTAAATACATTATCATAATTTTTGCATTAATGAAAATTTGTCCAATGCACTGTTAGAACATGGTGAGTAAAATCTGTGGTTCATTTATGAATTTAAATATTCCTTTAATAATTTTATATGCAATTTCAGCTGCTGCTGCCTCACAAAGCTTCACCAAATTGAACTTATTTAAAAATCTATTAATACTACGATGACTTAAGAAAGGATATCTAATCTGGTATTGTCGTGCAAAGAATATGCATTATGCAAAAACTTGATTATAATAACAATAATTTCACTGAAATAAAGACAAGAAAAGAATTATAGAGAGATATATAGGAAACTGTAAATTATATATTTTATGTTATTAATCATGCCTATATTGTCATTCCACCAACAGAACATCCAGAAACATAGAATAATATATCAATTCAGTCATATTTGATAGTTTTCCAACTTTTAGTAATACAAAAAGCATACATATTTATACATTTAAAAAATTCTCAAAATGAAGGTAAGATATAGAGGTAGACTATATCACATTTATCATTTGTGGGCTTCTATTAGGGGCTTCCCTGATAGCTCAGTTGGTAAAGAATCCACCTGCAATGCAGGAGACTCCAGTTTGATTTCTGGGCCAGGCAGACCCGCTGGAGAAGGGATAGGCTACCCACTCCAGTATTCTTGGGCTTCCCCTGTCGCTCAGCTGGTAAAGAATCTGCCCGCAAATGCAGGAGACCTGAGTTTGATCCCTGGGTTGGGAGGATCCCCTGGAGAAGGGAAAGGCTACCCACTCCAGTGGTGTTCCATCTACACTCTTTCCCTGAACCCCACACATTTTAGGGGTGGACCTGTCTAATACTGCTTCCATCCAGCTCCAAGCTACCCTCACCTCTCATCTGAATTATTGCAGTTGTCTTCTCACTGGTTTCCCTGCTACAGGTCATTACACCATCTATTCATAACACAGTAGACAGAATGAGTCTGCTGAAATGTAGTCAGATTGAATCATTCCTATATTCAAAACCCTTCAAAGGTTCCTCCTGTCTTCAAAGCATATTTCCAAGGCATTACAAAGGCCTACAAAGACCCCACATCCTCTTGTTATCACTGGGCTTCATCTCCTACTACCCTTCTAGATTATTGTGTTCTCTTTTCTTTAGCTTTCATACAATTATACAAGGTACATTTCTGCCTCAGGGCTTTTTCACTGGCTCCAATGGCACTTATGAAAAGTGATTCCTCTGATAGTGTGTTAGCTCCCCTTCATAGGGGTTCCCATAACCCCCTGAGTTTTCAAGTCCAACATTTGTCATAATTTATTGTTAGGCTTT
This sequence comes from Ovis aries, assembly GCF_016772045.2. NCBI lineage: Eukaryota > Metazoa > Chordata > Mammalia > Artiodactyla > Bovidae > Ovis > Ovis aries. The sequence continues at coordinate 94,199,157 of NC_056080.1, read as the reverse complement.
CAAGGTCTACGAGAACAGGTGCTCTGACAGCCAAATCCTCAGTGATTAACAGTGTCTGGCAATAATAAGCAGTGTTTTAGCATCTGTATACTTTTCTAAGCACAGACTGTGTATTAAGTGATTAATCCTAACAACTCGAAGAGGTATAGTTACTCTCCAATTTAGAGGTGAAAAGAGCAAGGCACAAAGATTAAGTAAATTGCCCAAGGTCACAAGGCAATAATTGCCTGAATCAGGATTTGAACCTAGCCTGACTGCCCAGTTTCAGAGCTCTTGCTCCAAACCAAAACACTATACTGATTCTGAAGCAAGGTAAGTGTTAACACTGCAACACAGGTTTTCTAAATGAATACACAATGGATAGAGCACATGTAGGCTCAGTGGATGACACTTATGGAAGAAAACCTGCCAAGAGAGGCTAGAAAGACCCCTGTGCCAGTAGGCAATGATGCTGTACCCATTGACAACACAAAGGTGACCCACAGACACCTGATCCTTCTCCATGATTGTCACAACGAGCTAAGTGTGCCATGTTCTTTTCTGGAAGAGCTGCTTACATTACCAGCAGAGTATTCCGAAGGAAACCTTCCTGTACCTGACACAGTGTCTTTATCTGAAAGTAACAAAGCCATCACTCTAATTAAAAAAAAAATTGCATTGTTCATGAACCTTAAAAATAATGATAGGGGTATATAAGGATGAGAGATTGGAAAGGGTATTATTCTTCTCAGAACATTGCAAAAAATCATCACACTACTCTTAGTTGAATCAACAGAATGTGATTTATATATTATAATGTTATAAGTAGCCTGCTTACTAATTATTAATATCTTACCAATCTTTTGTCTTATTCACTGTTTATATGAAGCTCATTTACTCAAAAGAACCTTGTCCAAAGGCAGTAGAAAAATTTTCTTGAAATGTTTGGCAGGCCACAAGTGCAGAATACTTGAGAGAAAATGTCATGTTGTGCTCACCTGGGTATATTTTTATATATCTTTTTCCTTTCGAGTCGACCAGTGTTGACTCCACCTGTCTTCAGTAGCTGTTTGAAGAGACTAAAACAGTATACACCACTAGATCTCTGTGCCATCAGATAACCTAGGGAATTGGTTGAGAAAGGCAAACCTTAGTGTGTGCTGAAAGGTATTCACTAGAGGATAGATGGGTGTTTCAGAAAACAGACTGATCTCAACAGAGCCTGTCTCCTACAGAAATCATTCATTGTGGATTACTTAGGGAAGACAGTAAGTTTTCTACAAGGATGAGATTTTATTTTAGGTCTTAGAATAATTTAATGGGAGGGAGAACTCTTATACCATGTTAACTCACTGATGGATGGTGTTAATTGTCCATACAGGCAATTGATTTAGTGACACAATATGCCAAAATAGCTATGCAGTTTAGTTGAAAGCCTCCAGAATAGAGAGTATTGTTCCCAGAAGCAAACATATAATCTTTTTTTCTGACTTAGGCTGTCTTGAGGATTTCATTATTTTGTTCATTTTAAACTTGAGTTTCTTTTCATGCAGTTGGGAAGATATGATTCATAAGGGCTTGATGTAGTTGGGGTGAGGCTATGGAAAAGTATGTGCATACATGCATGCTAAGTCACATCAGTTGTGTCCAACTCTTTGCGACCCTATGGACCATAGCCCAACAGGCTCCTTTGTCCATAGGATTCTCCAAGCAAGCATACAGGAGTAGGTTGCCATTTCCTCCTCCAGCGGATCTTCCCAACCCAGGGATCAAACCTGTGTCTCTTACGTCTATCTGTGTTCTTTACCACTAGCGCCACTTGGGAAGCCCATGGATTAGTACATTGTTTTTGAAATCAATTAGGCAGTTAATTAATGACTTACTGAACACATAAACATTCGAAGATTTATTTAAAGTTTGGGGGAACTTGTGGTATATGTGTGCACAATACATTTCTATGAAGTACTTTTTCTACTCTCTGGAAACCTAGAGATCAAACTGTACCACTGAAAAATAAGCTGATTTTAAAAATTCACTCTTTTCCTGTGGTGGTAATCTCATTGGTCTCTCCACATCCACCTTTTCTCACGCTCAGTCCAGCTCCAGAGAAACTGAAGTGGTCATCTTGTACCACAAATAAATGATAATATTCCACTGTTTAAATCTCTTTAATGGCCTCAAGTTTATTGGTAGATAAATCCAAATTCTTTATTGTGGAATGAAATGAACATCATCTTTGTCACCTGTCATAGCTTCTTATGTCGATCCTCACAAAACCAAAATATAAACCACCCTGGACTATTCTCAGAAAACAGCTTACATTTTTAAATTTCATGCTGTTGAACATTCTGTTATCATTCTGTTGAATGCCTCTGACACAGATTCCATGAAGTCCTGACTCTAGTTGTAGCTGGGAGAAGCTGTCAGTCTACTGTGAAAGTTAGACAAGCAAAAGAAACAATTATACTTCTGATTGCAGCAGAACGGTAAAGAGAATTGAAAATACTTCTGTAATGAACTCCTAATAAAGTTTAATAGAATATAACAGAGTTCTTTCATGTACATAATTGAGATCATAGATCCAGGTGTCAGAAACGAAGATAAACCTGAATACCAGAGTGGAAAGTACATGACTTAATGCTGTAACTAAACTTGAGCTAGGAATGGTAAGGGGTTATGATTGTCAATAATCTCAGGGTTAGTTTTTTTTAAACATATATCTAAGGAGAGTAGATTAGACCTTAGACTCACACAAGGGAAACAATTTGGAGTTAAGATGTTGATCTAAAGCTAGGGCCATTGAAAAGCTTCAGTGGGCTAAACGATGAATTATGGGGAAGAAGATGAAAACAAATCAAGACTCCCAAAGTCCAGGGATATGATAAGGAATAATTTTTATCTCTATGTCTTTCGATAGAAACATTTCAAAATATCTCTCTTAACAATTCAAAATGTTGGGTCTGCACCACGTGTGGATTTGGGTTAAAAGGTACACTCCACCTGTGTGATGCAAGAAACTCCAAGCCAAGAAATGAGTATAAGATTGTGGGGAGCTGCTACTGTCCCTCAGTTCAGTTCATTTCAGTTGCTCAGTCGTGTCCGACTCTTTGCGACCCCATGAATAGCAGCATGCCAGGCCTCCCTGTCCATCACCATCTCCTGGAGTTCACTCAGACTCACGTCCATTGAGTCCGTGATGCCATCCAGCCATCTCATCCTCTGTCGTCCCCTTCTCCTCCTGCCCCCAATCCCTCCCAGCATCAGAGTCTTTTCCAATGAGTCAACTCTTCGCATGAGGTGGCCAAAGTACTGGAGCTTCAGCTTTAGCATCATTCCCTCCAAAGAAATCCCAGGGTTGATCTCCTTCAGAATGGACTGGTTGGACCTCCTTGCAGTCCAAGGGACTCTCAAGAGTCTTCTCCAACACCACAGTTCAAAAACATCAATTCTTCGGTGCTCAGCTTTCTTCACAGTCCAACTCTCACATCCATACATGACCACAGGAAAAACCATAGCCTTGACTAGATGGACCTTTGTTGGCAAAGTAATGTCTCTGCTTTTGAATATGCTATCTAGGTTGGTCATAAATTTTCTTCCAAGGAGTAAGTGTCTTTTAATTTCGTGGCTGCAGTCACCATCTGCAGTGATTTTGGAGCCCCCCAAAATAAAGTCTGACACTGTTTCCACTGTTTCCCCACCTATTTCCCAGGACGTGATGGGACCAGATGCCATGATCTTTGTCTTCTGAATGTTGAGCTTTAAGCCAACTTTTTCACTCTCCTCTTTCACTTTCATCAAGAGGCTTTTTAGTTCCTCTTCACTTTCTGCCATAAGGGTGGTGTCATCTGCATACCTGAGGTTATTGATATTTCTCCCGGCAATCTTGATTCCAGCTTGTGCTTCTTCTAGCCCAGCATTTCTCATGATGTACTCTGCATATAAGTGAAATAAGCAGGGTGACAATATACAGCCTTGACGTACTCCTTTTCCTATTTGGAACGAGTCTGTTGTTCCATGTCCAGTTCTAACTCTTGCTTCCTGACCTGTCCCTGGACATTGGCAAACATGAAATTATCCAGAACAGATATACCTCCAGGCCAGATGACCCACAATTCCTCCATACACAGTTGTACAAAAATAACTCACGGGCTTCCTGGTGGCTCAGTGGTAAAGAATCCACCTGCCAATGCAGGAGACATGGGTTTGATCTCTGATCTGGGAAGATCCCACATGTTGCAGAGCAACTAAGTCTGTGTGCCATGACTGAGTCTGTGCTCTAGAGTCTGTGCTCCACAACAAGAGAAGGCACCACGCTGAGAAGCCTGTGCGCCAGTACTGGAGAATAGCCCCTACTTGCCACAACTAAAGAAAGCCCACATGCAGCAACAAAGACTCAGTGTAGCCAAAAATAAATTCATTATAAAAAAGGAATAACTCACAATCCAGAATTTAAGAACACAGAAGGAAATGATCCATCATGAATAAGAACTGCAGACACAGAAGATGGACGCTTCATACCCTTCCCACATTCCACTCAGTAGATCTTAAAATAATCTGATAGACCATAAAATAAATGTTTGTGATAATTAAAGGTCTAGTGGGAATAAAATCCGTGAGATAACAAGACAAATGAAAAACAAAAGGAATGAGTATATCTGAAAAAGAACCAACTAACACTTCCAAAAATGAATACTATGGTCTTTGAGCTTAAAATCGCAATATTGGGCACAGCTGTATATAATCTATTTAGAACATGTGAACTAGAAAATAGATTTGAAAATATTATCCAGAGCTCATTTCAGAGAGATAAAGAAATAGAAAATATGAATGATATATCAGGAGACATAGCAGATAGAATGAGACAGTCCAGAAAAAGAAATTAGACTAGGAATGAGGCAATAGTCAAAGTTTTTTCTAGAATTTATAAATATGAATTCTCAGTCACTGGAAGGATAATGAACCACAAGAAGATAAATAAAACTGAGACTTTTTGTAGACATATAATAGTGTAACTGCAGACTAACAACAAAGGAAATGTCTTGTAACCAGAGAGGGAAGATTGCTTGTAAAGAAATCACAGAATATTAGACAGGCTAAAGCTCCTCAAAAGCAGTGATGGAGGCCAGAACAAAATAAAATCATTAGTTCAGGTAATGGAAGAACACAATCATCAATCTAGAATTCTATAGCTACTTTGTAAGGTAAAGATGAATATATCTTTCAAATAAATAAAGAATGAGAGTTCACCAGTCATAGCAACTTGCTGAAATAACTATTAATATAATTACTTCAAAATGATAGAATCTGAACTCAGAAGAAAGGAGTGAGATTTAAAAAGCAATGGTAACTAACAAAGTGATAATATGTGAGTCATTCAGGTATGGATGGCATAAAATGAAAATTGTGGCTGATTTCAGAAGGGTATAAGACCAAATGGAAGTATAACATTAGATGTAAGATGAAAGAAAATGATCTCTGCAAAAATGTTTTAAGGTTTTGAATTATTCAAAAAGAGAGTAGAGATACTGCTAAATTTTAGATTTTAAGTCAGTTATTTAAAATCTTAAGGCTAATAACTAAAATAATAGAAATAAAATTCCTGATGGCTCAGATGATAAACAATCTGCCTGCAATGCAGGAGACCCAGGTTTGATTCCCTGGGTCATGAAGTTCCTCTGGAGAAGGACATGGCAAACCACTGCAGTATACTCACCTGGAGAATTCTGTGGACAGAGGCGCCTGATGGGCTTGCATGGGGTTGCAAAGAGTTGCACACAACAGAGTGACTAACACTTTATACCAAAAGGAAGAAAGAGATTAAAAAAAAGAGTGGATTAGTGAATAGAATGCGAGAGAGGAGAAAAAGGTAAATTAAAACAAAGAAGGGGTATAGAAAAGAACTAAAAGAAAATAATAGAAATATATTCAAATATATCATAACCATAATTGTCATTTAAAATCAAGGTTCTTATGTTGCACATACAACAAAATTAGCCATATATGGTTTATAAGATATATGCCTAAAATGCAAAGACAGAGAGAGACTAAAGATAAAGGAATGGAAGAAAACACATCAGGATTAATGTGTTATAAAGGTGGAAAATTGAAAGCGTTAGTCTCTCAGTTGTGTCCAACTCTTTGTGTAGCCCACCCAGCTCCTCTGTCCATGGAATTCTCCAGGCAAGAGTAACAGAGTGTGTTGCCGTTTCCTTCTCCAGGGCATCTTCCTGACGCAGGGATTGAATCCAGGTCTCCTGTTTGACAGGCAGATTCTTTACTGTCTAAGCCACCAAGGATAATGTGTTATGGACACATGAATATCAAAATAAATATATGTTAAGGCAAAAACAGATTATTAGGGATAAAGGTTATGCTAAAATTTACTTTAAATATATATTATTGATGATTTATAATCACCTGACACATAGAATCAAGATACATAACACCAAAAATATCACAAAATGTACAAAGAAAAATCACAAATTTATGATCATGGTAGAATATTTTCAAATTTATCTCTCAGAAACTAATGGAGTAAACTGTAAAAATGTTGACTATAGGATATTTGTACAGGAAAAGTAGGAATCCTATTCTAATGGATGGGCTTAGCTGGTGGCTCAGACAGTAAAGAATCCCCCTCCAGTGCAGGAGACTTGGATTTGATCTCTGGATTGGGAAGATCCCCTGGAGAATGGAATGGCTACCCACTCCAGTATTCTTACCTAGAGAATATCTGAGACAGAGAAGCCTGTGGGCTACAGTTCATAGTGTTGCAAAAAGTCAGACATGACTAGGTCACTAAGCACACACACAAGCACTCTAATGGACATATATAGAATTTCACACCTAGAGAAGGGGGCAACAGAGGGTGAGATGGTTGCATGGCATCACTGACTCAAAGGACAGGAGTTTGAGAAAACTCTGGGCGATGGTGAAGGACAGGGAAGCCTGGCGTGTTGCAGTTTATGAAATCACAAGGAGTTGGACACGACTTAGCAACTGAACAACAAACAACTTTAATATTAGAGGATAATTTTTTTCAGAAAACATATAGTACATTAAATAAAATAGATACGTAACACATAAGATCCATTCTCTTAACAAATTTCAAATATATGTGTACAGTGTTGTTAACTATAATCACCATGTTGTCATTAGATTATGCATGCTAAAAAAAAAGTAAAAAAAAGAGACAAGTTTATGAGGTTGTGGATATGTTAACTGGCCTGATTGTAGAGATTATTTCACAATGTATATGTATATCAAATCATCACATTGTACACCTTAAGTACATACAATGTTTGTCAACTATAACTCAGTAAAAATGGAAAAAAAACGTAGTGTATAAAAGTAAATACTGAGATTCTGTCAAGAAAAAAGGAGAGAAAGGAGAAATAAGAAAGCCTTCTTAAGTGAACAATGCAAAGATATAGAGGAAAACATAGAATGGGAAAGACTAGAGATCTCTTCAAGAAAATTAAAGATACCAAGGGAATATTTCATGCAAAGATGGGCTCAATAAATGAGAGAAATGATAAGGACCTAACAGAAGCAGAAGATATTAAGAAGAGGTGTCAAGAATACACAGAAGAACTGTACAAAAAAGGGGTTATTAACCCAGATAACCATGATGGTGTGATCACTCACCTAGAGCCAGACATCCTGGAATACGAAGTCAAGTGGGCCTTAGGAAGAATCACTATGAACAAAGCTAGTGGAGATGACGGAATTCCAGCTGAGCTATTTCAAATCCTAAAGGATGATGCTGTTAAAGTGTTACTCAGTATGCCAGCCAATTTGGAAAATTCAGCAGTGGCCACAGGACTGGAAAAGGTCAGTTTCATTCCAATCCCAAATAAGGGTGATGACAAAGAATGTTTAAACTACCATACAATTGCACTCATTTCACATGCTAGCAAGGTAATGCTTAAAATCCTTCAAGCTAGGCTTCAACTTGCTTGGAATCAAGAACTTCCAGATGTACAAGCTGGATTTAGAAAAGGTAGAGGAACCAGAGATCAAATTGCCAACATCCATTGGATCATAGAAAAAGAAAGGGAATTCCAGAAAAACTTTTGCTTCATTGACTATGCTAAAGCCTTTGACTGCGCAGATCACAGCAAACTCTGGAAAATTCTTAAAGGGGTGAGAATACCAGACCTCTTTACCTGCCTCCTGAGAAATCTGTATGCAGATCAAGTAGTAACAGTTAGAACTGGACATGAACAATGGACTGGTTCCAAATTGGGAAAGGGAGTACATCAAGGCTGTATATTGTCACCCTGCTTACTTAATTTATATGCTGAGTACATCAAGAGAAATGCTGGGCTGGATGACTCACAAACTGGAATCAAGATTTCTAGGAGAAATATCAACCTCATACATGCAGATGATGCCACACTAATGTCAGAAAGTGAAGAGGAACTAGAGAGTCTCTTGATGAATATGAAAGAGGAGAGTGAAAAAGCTGGCTTAAAATTCAACATTTTAAAAACTAAGATCATGGCATCCAGTCCCATCACTTCATGGCAAATAGATGGGGAAACAAAGGAAACAGAGACAAACTTTATGTTCTTGTGCTCCAAAATCATTGCGGACAGGGATTGCAGCCATGAAATTAAAAGATGCTTGCTCCTTGAACTGAAATCTGTGACAAATCTAGACAGTGTATAAAAAAATAGCGATATCACTTTGCTGACAAATATCCATCTAGTCAAAGCTATGATTTTTCCAATGGTCATGTATGGATGTGAGAGTTGGACCATAAAGAAGGCTGAGCATCAAGAATTGATGCTTTTGAACTGTGATGCTGGAATAGACTCTTGAGAGTCTAGTGGTCAGCAAAGAGATCAAACCAGTCAATCCTAAAGGAAATCAATCCTGAATATTCAAAGGAAGGACAGATACTGAAGCTGAATTTCCAATACTTTGGCCACCTAATATGAATAGTTGGCTTACTAGAAAAGAACCTGATGCTGTGAAAGATTGACGGCAGGAGAAGAAGGGGAAGACAGAGGACAAGATGACTGGATGGCATCACTGACTCAGTGGACATGAGTTTTAGCAAACTCTGGGAGATAGTAAAGGACAGGGAAGCCTGCAGTCTATGGGGTCACAAAGAGTCAGCCAGTACTTAGCAACTGAACAGCAACAACAGTTTAGTCCAGAACAAGTATCAAGCAATATCATATAGATCAGACAATATTTTTTAATATGAAATGATACATCAGAAATAACAAAAAATAACTAACTCCCAATATATTTAGAAATATTAGAATATATTTCTCATAATGCCTGAAGTATATTCAGAACTATAATAGAATCAAATCTTATTTTTAACTGAATTACAATGAAAGTATTTCATATCAAAGTTCAGTTCAGTTCAGTCGCTCAGTCGTGTCAGACTCTTTGCGACCCCATGAATCGCAGCATGCCAGGCCTCCCTGTCCATCACCATCTCCCGGAGTTCACTCAGATTCACGTTCATCGAGTCCGTGATGCCATCCAGCCATCTCATCCTCTGTCGTCCCATTCTCCTCCTGCCCCCAATCTTTCCCAGCATCAGAGTCTTTTCCAATGAGTCAACTCTTCACATGAGGTGGCCAAAGTACTGGAGTTTCAGCTTGAGCATCATTCCTTCCAAAGAAATCCCAGGGCTGATCTCCTTCAGAATGGACTGGTTGGATCTCCTTGCAGTCCAAGGGACTCTCAAGAGTCTTCTCCAACACCACAGTTCAAAAGCATCAATTCTTCGGCGCTCAGCCTTCTTCACAGTCCAACTCTCACATCCATACATGACCACAGGAAAAACCATAGCCTTGACTAGACAGACCGTAGTCGGCAAAGTAATGTCTCTGCTTTTGAATATACTATATAGGTTGGTCATAACTTTTTTTCCAAGGAGTAAGCGTCGTTTAATTTCATGGCTGCAGTCACCATCTGCAGTGATTTTGGAGCCCAAAAAACTAAAGTTTGCCACTGTTTCCACTGTTTCCCCATCTATTTCCCTTGAAGTGATGGGACCAGATGCCATGATCTTCGTTTTCTGAATGTTGAGCTTTAAGCCCACTTTTTCACTCTCCTCTTTCACTTTCATCAAGGGGCTTTTTAGCTCCTTTTCATTTTCTGTCATAAGGGTGGTGTCATCTGCATATCTGAGGTTATTGATCTTTCTCCAGGCAATCTTGACTCCAGCTTGTGTTTCTTCCAACCCAGAGCTTCTCATGATGTACTCTGCATATAAGTGAAATAAGCAGGGTGACAATATACAGCCTTGACGTACTCCTTTTCTGATTTGGAACCAGTGTGTTGTTCCATGTCCAGTTCTAACTTTTGCTTCCTGACCTGCATACAGATTTCTCAAGAGGCAGGTCAAGTGGTCTGGCATTCCCATCTCTTTCAGAATTTTCCACAGTTTATTGTGATCCACAGAGTCAAAGGCTTTGGCATAGTCAATAAAGCAGAAATAGATGTTTTTCTGGAACTCTCTTGCTTTTTCCATGATCCAGCGGAAGTTGGCAATTTGATCTCTGGTTCCTCTAAAGTGCTGAGATATAGCCAAAGCAGTAATGAGAGAGAAATTTGTAGACTGAAAGAGATATACAAGAAAAGCTCAAAGGCTTAAAATTAGTAAGCAAAATGTACAACCCAAGAAATTAGAAAAATGACAGCAGAATAAAGCACAAAGAAGTTTGAAAAGGAGGAAATAAATATAAAAGTGGAAGTAAAGGAGCAAGAAAACAAGGAAGAGAAACAAAAATTCTGTTTGCAAGGAAAATGTAATAGATAAAAGTGGAAATATGGAACCAAAAGAAAAATAGGTGTTAAATAAACAATATTAAGTGTGAAAATCTGAACATAACTGCAGCTAGAAAAGATTTAAAAAACAAAAGGGAACATTGTGAATGACTTTATCATTTAAACATGTATGAAAGGGATAATTTCCTAGAAAAACAAAACTTCTCAAAAGTGTTTCACAAAAGCATTGAAAATCTGAATAAATCTATAACCACTAAAAGAGAAGGAAATGGCAAGACATTCCAGTATTCTTGCCTGGAGAATCCCATGGACTGAAAGAGCCTGGAGGGTTATGGTCCATGGGGTCACAGAGTCAGACACAGCTGAGCACATAGCACATACATAACCACTAAAGAAATGTATTCTGTAAGGTAAAATCTGCCTGGGTAAACTACACACACACATAAACCCATATACACACATTCCATCCAGTTGTTTTATGGTCAAATTCTGCCAACTCTTTAAGGACAAGATCATTCTTATATTATACAAACTATTCTTGAGACCTGGCCTCAGTAAGATTGTAAAGCCTCTCAGAAGGTTACAGTATGCAGCAGCCAACATTAAGAACCACTTAGCTGGTCCCACTTCTTCATTTTGCAGCTAAGGAAAGTGGGACAGTTAGCCAAGTAAACTGATTTTTTCAGCTCACAGAGCCAGTTATGTACCCGAAAATGAGGCTAGTGTTTTTATTGGCACAGGAAGATTGCACAAAAGTCTCTCTTGGATATTTTTCTATTCAGAACTGGAAATCCTACGTTTTTTCCCCCTTTTCCTTTGCAAATGGTTATCAGTAGTAGAAAGTTTTTGATGAGCTCATAATAGGAAGAAATATATGATTGTTGAATAACATTTCATTTGTAGCAGATTTGTTATTAAAATTGAATTCTTCAGAAGTGAAAGGAGCAGAAAGTAAATTTCTCACCTGAAATGTGTCAACAAGTTTTTACAACACAGAAAAATGGGAGGGAAGTAGTCTCTGCTTAATTTTTCTGTAAATCTAAAACTGCTCTAAAATATAAAATCTATTAATTTTACAAAGTGATAGACAATATCCTTTTTCCTCTTATGAGAGAATTTTCTCTCGTGGTTTACACACACCAAAAAAATATAAGTACCATAGCCTAGAGCTTTCTTGGCATTTAGTCCCTCATTCTTGCTCAATATCAGAAGACTTGAAGGAGCGGGGGTATCTATCATATGCTAACTAGTTGGGAGAGAGTCCAGTTAGATGGAAATATTTCAATAAATGTGTCAGCCACAATTGCAAGCATAATGAACAGCAGTCAAAGTGTATTAGTGAGGATTATGATTCACTTTTGGAAAAGTTGATTTAGTTCCAGCTCAACTGGGTAGTTCAAAGTGTGTTTCTCTTGGGTAATAAGCATATCATTTACACCATGAATATTTCTAGAGTAGCCACAAATTATAATGAACACAGAGCATTACAATTTCTGATGGAAAGGGACTTCTGTTACAAAACAATTCAGATGGAAGGCCAAAGTCCAAAACTGATATTGAAAAAAATATGAAGCCCCCAAACATCCAAACATTTGTGAGTCAGGAGTGGTCTGCACAAGAAACTACACAATGTATTTGGAAGAAACACTCTTAATAATTAACATCCACTGAATGCCTATCATCTACGAATTACTTTCAATTAATATCCATTTTCTGATTTGGGCTTCCCTGGTGGCTCAGTGGTAAAGAGTCCCCATGCAGTGCAAGAGAGGCAGGTTAGATTCCTGGGTTGGGAAGATCCCCTGCAGAATGAAATGGCAACCCACTCCAGTATTCTTGCCTGGGAAATCCCAAGGACAGAGGAGCCTGGTGGACTATAGTTCATGGGATTGCAAAGAGTAACTAAACAATTATATGGTTTAATATACATGATAATTTTTCAAATTTGGCAGTACATTTTTCTGAAGGGGAAGCTATAGTTGCGAGGTCAGGTCACTTACCTAAAATCACATGGCATAGCCAGTGCTCTTAATTCTGCCTATTATTATTCCCAGTGTTCTTATCATTACTGTATTGTTGCCACTTAACTGCTCCTGAAACATTTTCTCCAAGCCCATGGGAGACGTTAGGCAGGTGCACTCCTCTCTTTCACTATGAGTTTTTGCCTTCTCCTTGGCATTTCTCTGTTACAATTTTTCTAATTAAACCTCATGTCAAGAGAAATCTATAGCCACTTCCTTTGTAGCTAAAGAAAAAACAACAACAATTTTTAAAAAAATCTTTCTTTTTTGTTCCTTATTGCCAAGGTATGACAAACTGGGATTTTCAAAATAAAAATTTTTACTAAAACTAGAGGGAAAGAAAAACTAAAACAAACTGAGTCAGAAAAATAATCATATCTCAAGTAGTTTTCTGATCTGAATAGGTAAGGATAGGGTGAGAAGGTCCACATGTAAAATAAGAGCCTTGCATAGAAAGTCCTCCATTTCATTCTGAAAATCCTTTCACACAGATCTTGAGCAGATTGGAAAAGGAGTGATCATAACGTTGATGGCCTAGCTCCAAGTGCATAAGGCAACCCTGTACTTTTCCTGATATGTGGCAGCAAGGACAGAAAGTATTGAAACTCAAAGCCATCCTCAAATCATCTTCACTTGGCCCTGTGTTTATCTCCTCAACTATTAACATCTCCTTACTCTGTTAGGAATTTTCATCCTCTGCATTTGTTAATGGAACAAGTTTAAAAACTCTAGACCTTGGACTGAGTGACCTCCAAGGTTCGTTCTAGATCTAAAACTATAGACTTTCAGAGTTGTCTTCCTTTGTCTGACATTTCATTTGGCATAATATCTCAGAGATCTATTTGTCTCAAATGGCAGGATTTTGTTCTTTCTCACCGTTGAAATATTTGTATATTTTTATCCATTCATCCATTGGTGGGCACTTAGATAGTGTGATCTCACTTATGTGTGGAATCTGAATAAGCCCAACTCATGAAAACAGAGTAGGGGCTTCCAGAATCAGAGGGGTAGGGAAATAGGAGAGATTAAGTTTAAGGATACAAATTTGCAACTAGCTGAAAAATAAGTCCTGGGGCACAGTTTAGTGAATACAAACAACAATATTGTATTATAATCAGCCAACTTACTAAGAGACTAAATGTTAATTATGCCCACTACAACAAATGGTAATTATGTTATGGAGGTGCTAATGATCACTACAAAGGGTAATCATATTATAATATATAAATATATTAAATTAATATTTTGCATACCTAAAATTTATACAATGTTATGTGTCAAATATAAAAACTACAGGCTTCCATGAGATAATGAGGCAATGCATTTCCAAACTATTTGAATGCCCAAGAGCGTTCTAATGAAAGACATAAGAACCCTGGTGAAACACAGGCTACCTTCAATTCCTTTGTCCTCAGTTCTCACAAGTGTTCTAGTTCAGTCACGAAGCTCCTTTGGCTGTTGAGCTGCTGTAAGGAGATAACAGGTCTCATCACAACAGAAGTAACACAGAGGTTTTGTCTCGAAACTGTCCATCAAAAGTGGGCTTCCAGAGAGTGCTATTGTGTTTTCAGAGGTAGGTACAGAGTTGATTAATTAAAAGTTAATGGTAATGCAAACTTTAATTTTATCTTTAGTGCATCAATCTTATTTTCTTATAAGCCTAGGGACCTACTGTTGCAAAGCTATGATTTATCACTGTTTGCAGTAGTTTCTTTTGAAAGTCTGATAAAATTTGGTGCTATTTTGAGAAGTCAGTTTCTACTAGTTTCATATTTTATCACTTTGTAATGAACAGTTCTCTGAAGCATCACTTAAGGCAATTGTTCACTGAAACAATGTGTATACCTTGTTTAATTTGTTATTTGAACAAGTAGTGCTATATTATCAACATTGCAGTTTTGTTTCACTTTGCTCACAAAATGAGGCCAACTATCTCAAAGGTTTATTGGCCATTCTTTTCGGAAAAGTAAGACCAGGCTTTTTAATACAAAGGAACTAAGTGCCTTTGGGCTTGTTTTGGTCATATTTCTTTAAACTATGATTTTTCTATTATCTTTAGGCCAGGCAAAATCAGTCAGTTCAGTCGCTCAGTCTGACTCTTTGTGACCCCATGGACTGCAGCACGCCAGGCTTCCTTGTCCGTTACCAACTGCCGGAGCTTGCTCAAACCCATATCCATTGAGTTGGTGATGCCATCCAACCATCTCATCCTCTGTCGTCCCCTTCTCCTCCTGCCTTCAATCTTTCCCACCATCAGGGTCTTTTCCAGTGAGTCAGTTCTTCGCATCAGGTAGCCAAAGTATTGGAGTTTCAGCTTCAGACTCAGCCCCTCCAATGAATATTTAGGACTTATTTCCTTTAGGACTGACTGGTTGGATCTCCTTGCAGTCCAAGGGACTCTTAAGAGTCTTCTCCAGGCAAAACAGCAGAACTTAAATGAAAAGAGAAACCGTATCTCACAGGATATTAGCTTAAATCACAGGGAATTGTCTCTACTTTCTTCCATGTCCATGTCCAAGGTTAGTGTTGATTATAGGCTGCCAAAATAAATATATTCAAACCTAGCAGAGAAATTTTAGGTTTTCACTGGTGTGAAAGTCTATCAGTGTGGACATTAATATTCCACCACCTCTACCCTGACTCAGAACATAGCCTAGTGTCTTTTAATGAAAATCAATCAGTATCAAAAACTCCCATTTCAGATGAAAAAACTCACAGATTGGGAGATCTTATAAGATAAAGCGTAGGATAACTAGCATACAAAAATGATCTCCAATGATGCACACTTATATCAATAAAATAATGGTATTTTTTTCATATTGTTTACTTGTGATGGAGACTGGAAATGGCAAAATGTGGCTTTAAGGGAGCAGCTAAAGCACAGTCTGTTACTTTTGTCATAAGATAAAAGCTGAAATAATTCGTATCTGGGAGAAATGCTATGTAGTTTGGAAATGTGGGGAAGCAAAGTGGGCAATCATATTGTCCAAGCAGATAGATGGAGATAGTATGGAAACTAGACCTATATGGCCACTGCATCAGAACCACTACAAGTGATAAAGAATGCAATGTCTGTTATTGGAATTACTTGATCATGTGCTATTGTGGGAACTGTTAAAAGAATCTCTGTACAACTGTTGCTTCTGAGTTTGTGTTTGCTCTGAAGAGAGCAGGGCAGGAAGTTAGGAGATAAAGCGTGTGTAAGATGGAGAAACCAGAAAAGTACTAGAATAAGCTAATATCCCCATCAGTCTCCCACCACCTCTTTGGTGATGCAGATAAACTTCAAGAGATGCCAATGTTTTTTTATTAGGAAGCGAACATGTCTCATCCATAAGTTAGAGGAATTGAAGCTGAAGCTGAAGGTCCAGCAGGACCAAGGAGCATACAGCCCTGATTCTAATACCTGCATCAGTAAGACAAGGCAGTAGATCAGCAACAGAGTGCATGGAACACAATACTGCATAACCTTATACTACACTTCTTAGCGTAAGCACGAGTGCTTCTTCATATATATGCATACTTTATTGAGATGATTTGTGTGTGTGTGTGTGTGTGTGTGTGTGTGTTCTCAGTCATGTCCTACTCTTTGTGACACTATGGACTGTAGCCCGCCAGGATTTCTCTGTGGAATCCTCCAGGCAAAAATACTGGAGTGGGTAACTATTCACTTCTCCAGGGGATCTTCCCAACCCAGGAATCAAACCTGTGTCTTTTGAGTCTTCTGCATTGGCAGGAAGATTCTCTACCACTGTGCCACCTGGAAAGCCCCAGGTGTATACTTTATTAAATATATATTTATTGAGATGATTTGAATGTATACTTTATTGAGATTATTTACATACAGTACAATTCAGCTTTTAAAAATGTGCAATTTTATCCTTTTCACTTGTAAGGTAACATTCACAGGTTCCAGGGATTGGACATCTTTCAGTGGCCATTATTCTCCCTACTACAACCATCAAAGGATTTTAAGCTTTTTGTTGTTGTTGTTGCTGTTGTTGTTTGTTTTGTTTTTGCATCACAGAAGAGAAGCTAGAGAACAATTTCTCAGAATCCCCTGTCCCAAATGGTCCCAGATTGAAGTCTGCCAATAAGAGGCACTTGCATGAGATTTAGAAGGTTGAACAGATCAGTCTATTACACTCCAGCAGCAGTTGCAGCCAGATGCATAGGCAGAAGTAACATTCCCGGGAGATTCCCAGTAAGCTCTTAGGGACATCTGCTTTGTAACCACACACAGGGATAGACCTTCTGAGCTTCCTTGAGATCCTAGAAAATCACAACCGCTTCCCAGCACATAGGGGCAAAATGATAGCAAATAAGCATCTTTTCTACACCTTGGCAAATGATCATACTTGTTTCTAGATATAGATCATCCCCCTTTCATTTTTAATACTGTGAAATTTCTTTATGGGTCCTTTAATGTGTTTTTGAACATGTTACTTCTGTGACTTTTTCATTCTCTCCATTATGACCACATCGTGCTTAGTTTTATTTTCTTGTTTCGTTGCTATACCTTCATTTGTTGACCAGTACCATCTTTCTATTATCCATTTTTATAAAATGTCACGTGGCTTTTTCCCTGGGGGGAAAGTATGTAACACATTTAGCATGCGTGCTTTGCAGTCTGTGTCTGAACATATCAGCTGTTTAGTGACCAATCACTGACACACTGTGTAAAAAATGATATGATTGGTCATTTATCATGATGTGTATTTGTTATTTATACAGTAACACGTGGATTGAAGAGTTAGTTGAAAACATCTGTACCTTATGCCCTGAAGAAGGAAATGGCAACCCACTCCAGTATTCTTGTCTGAAAAATCCCATGGACAGAGGAGCCTAGTGGTCTGCAGTCCATGGGGTCACAAAGAGTTGGACAAGACTGAATGACTAACACACTATGCAATTATTCAAGTGGTAACTGACATTTGAACCCTATTTTTGGGAAGTGGTGTGAGTTAACTTAACCATGATGTACTAGTGTGCTAAGGCTGCCATAACAAAGTACCACAGATTTGTAGCTTAAATAACAGAAATTTATTTTCTCATAGTTCTGGAGGCTGGAAGTCCAATATCAAGATATCTGTAGGGTTGGTTCCTTCTGAGAACCATGATGGAAAGATACAATCCAGGCTTTTGTCCTTGGCTTGTAGATGGCTCCCTCTTTCATGTGTCTTTACATCTTCTGTGGGGTCTCAAAGAGTAAGACATGACTGAGAGACTGAACTGAAGTGAACTGAACTGAACTGATATCATTTTCCATCTGTATAGGTCTGTGACCAAATATCCTCATCATATAAAGACACTAGACATATTGGATTAAGGCTCATCTTAACTCATTTTAACTAATCACCTCTGTAAATTCCCTGTCTCTGAATATGGTCACACTCTGACATAATGATGGTTGTGTGCACACACTTAGTCATGTCCAACTCTTTGCAACCCTATGGACTCTAGCCCGCCAAGCTTCTCTGTCCATGGAATTTTCCAGGCAAGAATACTGAAGTTGGTTGCCATTTCCTTCTCCAGGGGATCTTCTAGACCCAGAGTTAAACTTCAGATTAATTTTGGGGTGAGGACACAATTCAGGCCACAACACATGGCAACTGAAATTTGTACACATACACGTTATACAAAAAAAGTGCCTTCTGAATGGACCCAGAGAGATAGATAATCAAAATTTGGAAATTAGCAGTATCTTCCAGAATGAGTCATGGGTGTTATGCTTCATTAGTTTTTCCCAAATGCTAAAAGTACTCTGTATCTTTATTATCAAATGTCAGATTTGTTATATTGAGAATTTTGCATCAGCTTTTCTTTTGTTAAGGTCTTTGAAGATAATACTCCACAGTCCTTTTTTTAAAAAAAAATCAAGTATATTTATATAAATTAGAAGGCATGGATCTTAAGTGTTCAGTTGGATGAGCTTTAAGATTGAACAGAACCATGTAACCATCACTGCAGTTAAGATATAGAACCCTTTCATCACCCTCAAAATTTCTCTTGTCTCTCTTTGTAATCAATCCCCCTTGCACATACATCCAGCCTCAGGCAACCTTTGTTCTGATTTCTACTGCCAAAATGTAATTGCGACTGTTATGGGATTACACACAAATTGAGCCATACAGGTATAGCTGGCTTCTTTCACTCAGAATAATGCTTTTGGGATTCATCTTTGAGTTGTGTGTATTAGTAATTTGCTGAATGGTACTGATTATATGGATGTGCCACAGTTTGTTTTATTCATTCTTTTGCTGATAGATATTTGGGTTGTTTCCAATGCTTTATGAACATCCTAGGAGTGAACTTTCATGAACATACGTTTTAATTCTAGGAGCAGTATCACTGGGTCATAGTGCTGATATATGTTTAACTGTATAAGAAATTGCCTGTTAGCTCTATAGAATGGCTACATCATTTTACTTCCTAACACCAGCGTATGAGTGTTCCAGCCATTTCACATTCTCAACATCATGTTAGTTCTTTAAAAAATTTGGCCATTCTAAATGAGAATAAAGTAGTTTCTTATTGTATTTCCTTTATACTAGTGATGTTTATCACCTTTTCATATACCTATTGGTCATTCCTATGTCTTATTTTGCAGACTAGTTTATTCAAGACTTTTGCCCATTAAAAAAATTGAGTCATTTGTCTTTTGTTTTTAATGCATAAGTTTTATTTTTAGAGCAGTTTTAGGTATACAGGAAAATTGAGCAGAAAGTACAGAGTGCCCATATTCTACCTCCTTCTCCCTCATAAATTCTTCCTATCATTCACCTCTTTCCTTACTGAAAGATATATTTGGTATATCTTTTCACAGTTGAAGAGCCGATAGTGATACATTATTATTAATTAAAGTCTGTAGTTAATATTAGAGTTCACTCTTTCAATTGTACATTCCGTGGGTATTGAGAAATGTATAATGGCATTATATTATTATACAGGATAGTTTCATTCCCAACAAAGCTTCTCTTTGCCTATTCATTCCTACCCCTCAACCTGCCACTGGAAACCACTAAACTTTTTACTGTCTGCATAGTCTTGCTTTTGCCAGAATGTCATATAGTGGAATTACATAGTGTGTAGTCTTTTCAGATTGCTTCTTTCACTTCAGTTCAGTTCAGTCGCTCAGTCGTGGCCAACTCTTTGTGACCCCCATGGACACAGCATGCCATGCCTCCCTGTCCATCACCAATTCCTGGAGTTTACCCAAACTCATGTCAATTGGGTCGGTGATGCCATCCAACCATCTCATCCTCTGTTATCCCCTTCTCCTCTTGCCCTCAATCTTTCCCAGCATCCGGGTCTTTTCAAATGAGTCAGCTTTTTACATCAGGTGGCCAAAGTATTGGAGTTTCAGCTTCAGCATCAGTCCTTCCAATGAACACCCGGGACTGATCTTTAGGAAGGACTGGTTGGATCTTCTTGCAGTCCAAGGGACTCTCAAGAGTCTTCTCCAACACCACAGTTGAAAAGCATCAATTCGTTCACTTAGCAATATACATTTAAAGTCTACAATGTCTTTTTTGGCCTGGTAGCTCATTTTTTTTAATTGCTGAGTTATTATATTGTCTGGATATGCCACATTTTATTTATCCACTGACCTGTTGAAAGACATGTTGTTTGCTTCCAAGTTTTGGCGATTGTGAATAAAGCTGCTATAAACATTCATGTGCAGACTTTTGTTTGGATATAAATTTTCAACTTATTTCAGTAAATACAAAGCGATGCAACTGCTGGATTGTATGTTCGGCTTTGTAAAAAACTGAAAAGACTGTCTTCTAAGAGTTTTTTTATATTTATTGTTCATTTTTAGGAGTGATTTATATATTCTTGAAACATATGTTTTATTTAAATATTCTAAAATCTATTTATCTATTTTGTATATTAGTTCTTGATGTGTATATTTGTGTATATATATTCAGTGGCTTGTCTCTTCATAATTGCTAGAGCATCTTTTGGTAAACAATACATTTTTCATTTTTATGAAGTCCAATTTATAGTGTTTTTCTTTTCTGGATAGAGGCTTCATAGTTTTAACTTTTGTCTACCCTAGAATGAAGTAAGGTATGAGGTTGAAGTGAAAAATCTGTAATACCAATAACAATTTGTATTCCTAACCATGACATCTTTATTTCTGAAAACCATTCTCTACTGCAGGTAATGAAGTTCCCTCAGAGAAATGGCTATTTCCAGATTGGGGGCCAGAAAAGTACAAGATGACCCTGGAATAGTTTATTATCCATGAAAAAAAGAAAGTTCTCGAAGAGTAAGGTAAGTACATCCAAAGGACACAGGAGATGTCTTAAAACAGTTCTCACTTGGGAAATTTTAAAAATTCGAGCTTTGACAGGAGTATAGACAGTAATGGGTTACAACCTTTGAATAAAATAGGAATCCAAGGGGCTTTACTGATAAAAAAAAAAAACATAAATAATAGGATGGAAAATCTCTTTTTTAGTAGAATGCAAGCCGCTGCTGCTGCTGCTGCTGCTGCTAAATCGCTTCAGTCGTGTCCAACTCTGTGCGACCCCATAGACAGCAGCCCACCAGGCTCCCCTGTCCCTGGGATTCTCCAGGCAAGAACACTGGAGTGGGTTGCCATTTCCTTCTCCAATTCATGAAAGTGAAAAGTGAAAGTGAAGTCACTCAGTCGTGTCTGACTCTTCGAGACCCCACGGACTGCAGCCCACCAGGCTCCTCTGTCCATGGGACAAATATTTCTTAACAAGTACAAGATAATTGTCATAACTTTGGAGTGGGAAACTTGACAGAAACCATCTTAACCAACTGCTAAAAGTTACCATCACACGTGATGGAATAAAAGGGTATTGTGTGCTTTCTGATATGATGCACTGAGAAAAACTCCCCAGAGGCATAGTATGAATCTAATAACAGAGAACTATCAGGAATGGAAGAACAGTTTGTTACTAGAGAGCCTGCAATCTCCAAAGCTAAGGTCACATCAAGGAAAGACTTGAAGTGACATGACAGCTAAATGTAACACATGATCCAGGACTGAATTCTGGATCTAAACATTTCATTGGGGGGACAATTGAAGAAAATCTTAATAAGATAAGTGGATTAAATAATAGCATTATATCCTTAATTTGGGGGCATCCCAGGTGGCTCAGTGGTAAAGAACCCATCTACCAATGCAGGAGACACAGGCAGGAAACCCAGGTTTGGATCCCTGGATTGAGAAGATTGCCTAGAGAGTCCCATGGACAGAAGAGTCTGGTGGGCTATAGTCTATAGGATCACAAAGAGTTGGACAGGCCTGAAGCAACTGAGAATGAGCATCCTTAATTTTGATAGTTAGGCTAAGGTTTTATAGGACAGTGTACTTGTTTATAGCAAATACACACTGAAATACCATGTAGAAATAAGCCTTCATGCTTGCAGCTCTCAAGTGGTTTAAGAAAAAAAAATACAATACAGAAATGTACTGATAAGCATACAAGTACTGACTATGAGAAAAAGCTACGCCAAATATGCTAAAGGGGGAAGGACATGTAGGGACTTTTAAAAATCATACAGGTTTCCTGTATGTTTGAAATTATTTCAAAACAAGTTTTAAAAGAATGAATATTCAGAATTAATGTGTGAAAACCACTTTACACTTTAAAACTTACTTTCATATCCATTTTCTCACTTGAGACTCACACTGGCTCTGGGAGGAGGCATTTTTTATTCATTTTTATAAATAGGGAAATTGGATCTGAGAGGTGCTCAAGGGCTTGTCTGAAAGAGAACATGACAGATGTAAAAGCTGTACCAGGTATTTGCACCCCTAGTCCAGTCTTCTTTGCACAATTCCACTCTGCCTTTAAAGATAATGTTCTATGTTTGCCCAAGGCATGTTACTCTTCTTCTATGACCCTTCATGTCCCCATTTGAAATCTGAAGTACTTTCATTAGTGGAGCACTCTGCAGGTTCTTCACTCATTTAACAACTTTGGAGTCCATAGAGTGAGAAATTGGCACCGTCCCCTCCAACCCTGTGACATCCATTGCCAATTTGCATAGCAAACTGGTATACTTGCAGGAACCAGTATGGGGTTTGAGAAAGGTACTCAGGATACTCTTTTACATCACATGCTTCCTCTTTCCTAGGGAGGACTTTTAAACTCATTTTTACTGAACTCATTTTTCTGTGTAGAGAGAAATAGACCCTGAGTGGATAAGGAGGAAACAAGGGACTTGAAGGGCTAGCAGGAAACCCTAGGGAGCCTGAGAGGAGAGGATCATGGGACTCAGCTGAAGGGTGACCAGTGATGCTGCAGGGACTGAGAGAAACCTTGCTTCCGGTCTCTCAGATGTCCCAAGTCTGCTGGCCTCTCCCAGGTGACCACCATGGTGGCACAATGATGAAAGAAAGTTTCTGGAAGTACAATTGCCTCTTTACTCAGGGAGAGCATCATGTGTCCGCATCACAAATGTGGCACAGATTCTCCCAAGATGGAAGGAGGAAATAGAAAATGTTACAGGTTGGCCTTCAGAAGGTCATAATGGACACTGGTTTTCCCTAAAAACAAAACCAGAAACCTTACATCTCGTATCTATGAGAGCAGCGTGTTTTGAACTGACAGAAAACAAGACCAAAATGAAACCTTATGTTATGCTTCCAACAACTTCTTATTCAAGAGTAAACATTTTTAAAAGTTAAACATCATAGCTAGATTTATGGATACCATGATAACAGAAGTGAATTACCTACACATTAAACTTAAAATACAAGTAGTAGAGTCACTGTAAGACTAATAAATCACAATTCTCTGGTGAAAAATAATATGCAATCTGTGTGCAGTGCTTTATTTTTGACAAACACCTTTGTGTTTTATCATTTGGTCTTCACTGCAACCTTATGATTTGGATCCTATTACTAGGAATATTGGGCTTCCTTTGTAGCTCAGTTGGTAAAGAATCTGCCTGCAATGCAGAACACTTGGGTTCAATTCCTGGGTCGGGAAGATGCCCTGGAGAAGGAAATGGCAACCCATTCCAATATTCTTGGCTGGAGAATCCTACGGACAGAGGATCCTGGAAGGCTACAGTCCATGGGTTCCCAAGAGTCAGACACGGCTTAGCGACTAAACTACCATTAGGAATATTTATTGCAAAGGAGTCTGAGACTCAGAAAAATTAAGAGACTTGCTCAAGTCACAGTAAGTAAGAATATGAGAATTTGAACCCAAATTTCAAAAATTCTTTTCTTTTCCTAATGCTTCTCTAAAATGTGCTTCACTGTTTTTATGTAGGCACACATATTCATTGGAAAACATGGTTAGCTTTGAGTCTACCTTTGTCGTATGTGACACTGCCAGTTCTAACTATAAGTAGCACCATGATGGTACATGAGTGGTGGTAGATCATAGTGGTAGATGGTACATGGTGTTAGAGGGCAGCAGTATGCGTATATCCACGTGGATACAGACACACAAAGAGACAGATGTGAACATACACATACACACTCCTGAGCAGTTCCTCACAGGAGGTGGTTGCTTTGGACTTGTCTCAATTGTACCAATAGAATTTTAATTTTAATTTATGGACTGAAAGAGGATATGGAGAGGTCAATGCCATTGACAAGAGGGAGCATGCCATGCCAAGCAGGGACATCTGGGAAACACCAGGTTTTAGTCAAAATAAAGAAAGGAGTGAGGGTGAAGACTTAGGCCAGAGAGATTTTACTGGAGTTTTCATGGGAAAGGCTAGTCAAGGCTAGGTAAACAGTTGAAGATTAGCTAGTTTAAATAATTCTAGTGAGCACTGAGGAATAGGGACTGTCCCTAATGTTTGGTACCTGGCCCTGAGTTGATTTAGATCAGAGGAAATACTGACTTGGTGTCTGTGACTTAGATACGGGAGACAGTTTCAGAATCTGAGATCTGGACTGCAGGGGAGACATAAACAACTTTGGCTGTTAGTTTGGCCCTGTAATTAATGAATACCAAATAGACAAATATAAAATTAAGAAAATAGGACAGGACTCTAGATTCCTAGGGCTTCCCAGGTGGCACTAGTGGTAAGAACCTGCCTGCCAATGCAGGAGATGTTAGAGATGCAGTTTTGATCCCTGGGTGGGGAAGATCCCTTGGAGGAGGAAATGGCAACCCACTCCAGTATTCCTGACTAGAGAATCCCAATGGACAGAGGAACCTGGTGGGCTACATACAGTCCATAGGGTCGCACAGAGTCAGACACGACTGAGGAGACTTAGCACGCATGCATGGATTCCTAGCATAATATCAGTTCTTTGATATGAGATTCATGCTTTTATTAATATCTGCAGCCTATCCTGAGTTTTTCCATGTTTCAGTTCTCTGCTGCCATGAAACAAACCATGCCAAAACTTCATGCTTTAAAGAAACTGCCATTTTATTTGCTTATGATTCTGTCAACTTGGAGTTCATGTAGTTTTGAAATTCATGAGGCTCTGTTTGAGGTCAGCTGGTGTCATCCACTCAGCTACGTTAAGGTGATGGCTCTGTTGAGCTGGAGTGTCCAAGGGGGAGCTTCATTCTCAAGTTTGTCTGCTGCCTTGTGGCTCATCCATATGACCTCCTTTTCTCCATGGGGGTACAGTGAGCTTCTCTGTAGCATGACGGTCTCTGGGTAGTTAGACTTCTTATATGGTGGCTGGCTCCCACCCAGTAGGGAGCATTCCAAGTGACAGGCAGATACCTCAGGTCTTTAAGACTTTGCCTCATAAGTTAAAAATTGCTTCTACCACAATTTATTTGTCAAATCAAGTCACAATGCCAGCCCAGATTAAAGGAGCAGACGAAATTGTTTCTACCTTTTGATGGGCCAAAGGTGAAGAACTGTGGCTTGTGGCTCAGCTGGTCATGAATCTGCCTGCAATGTGGGAGACCTGGGTTTGATCCCTGGGTTGGGAAGATCCCCTGGAGAAGGGAAAGGCTACACACTCCGGTATTCTGGCCTGGAGAATTCCATGGACTGTATAGTCCATGGGGTCGCAAAGAGTCAGACATGACTGAACGATTTCACATTTGATAGGTTAAATGGCAAAGAATTTATGGTTATTTTCAACTCACCACATCCATTATCCCTCATGAAAAATTTAGTCTAAATCAGAGTAACTAGCCAATTTGAAAGAGAGGTCTAAAGTATACTTAAAATAAATAAACACAAATTATGCCAAGTCACACTCTTAACACTTACAAGAAAAAATTTATGACGATGCCCGATACTTTCTAAAATGTATGAAAATGTCAGAAACAAACCAACTATATAAACTCTTGCATGTTCAACATACTAATTATATTAAAATAAGTAAGAATGAAAAACCATGAGAAGAAAAATCTAGTGCAATATACTGTGGGCAATAAATGCTATATTACAGCCATCTAAAAACATACATGAAGAATACTGATTACTTAATAATAAGATATTAACTCATAGAAATCATAATTCAGTTATAGAAATCTGATTTTTCCAGTTCTACATCTTTGAGACTGTGAGTGTATTTGTTGCCATCCTTCTCCCACATCATCTGAGAAACTGAGCTATGTTGGACCTCTTTGGTTCTGAGGCAGGAATGTACCTAAGAAATTCAGAAGTACTATGCAGTTATGAAGAAGACAGCTCTGTGCATCATATCTCTGTGCCTCCTGATATGTGAGGGAGTTTGACATACATTTGTTAGCAGAACTATAGGTATTAGGATTCTGTAAACACTATGTATGTGTGTGTATACATATATATTATATCTATATACACATATCTTCCACACACATACACACACACACACATACACACACACATACAATGGAAGGAGGCAAACCAAAGTTTGGATTTTCAATAATCCTCTTAAGTGAGATTTTGCAGGAAGAAGAAAAGGTATTGGGAATGTTTCCTTTTTATTTCAGCATGCCAGTATTAGTTAATTTCTTTTGACATAAGAATATGTTTCTTCAGTACTTGAATAAACACGTAAAAATGTTTCAGTGCACTTTGGTGAGCTGGAGAGGATGAAGACAGGAGGAAGAAAGCTGCACCGTCCTATTCCTCTCTTCAGGCTGAAGATCTCCACAGCCCTGCAGGTGTGGTTACTGTAAAAACACAGCCCCAGGTGGACCTGATTAAGAAAAGTGAGGGGGAGGTGTGTATGGGTAGAGGCCCATATCTTAGTAGCATCCATTTGACCCTCTGGCAAATATTCCCTTCAAAGCTGTTTTCTGCTCCTGTCTGCATATTTAAGTGTCAGCTTGATTTTCTCAATCTGTACACATTCCTCTGGAAGATGAAAAATCTAGGAATGTTTTCATGTTTATTTCAAGGGAATCTTACAGTCTGACTGCTAGGTATATACCAGGGCAGTGTTTGGAGCTTGGAAGGAGGTAGAAATGATCAGCACCTGGGATCACTCACTCCCTTGGCCTTGGGCCCGTGCTCATGCCAAAGCATGGGGTTTGAACTCCCCTTGGAACGTTCTGGGCCAGAGCTGTTCTGATAAAGTTTCTGAGTCTGAGATAAGTCATATGGTGTACTTACTGCCGCCAGCATCTTCACATAGCCATAAAGGAACATTGAAGAGTCACTTTAGAGGAGAAAGGGGAAGAAGGAAGGCGCCATGCAGTCATAAGCGGGATAAATGGGCAAGGAGGCTCTTGTAGGCCTTGACCTTGCTTGGGACAGCCTCACAGGCACCAGGAAGCTGGTTAACATGAGCATTACAATTCTATATAATTTATCTAGTGATACTACCCGCCTCTTCCCAACTGCTTCCCTGATGAACTGCCTGTCTCTTTTTTTCTCCCTCCAAGTTGGGAAGTGAAGTGAAGTTGCTCAGTTGTGTCTGACTCTTTGCAACCCCATGGACTATAGCCTACCAGGCTCCTCGGTCCATGGGATTTTCCAGGCAAGAGTACTGGAGTGGGTTGCCATTGCACCTCACAAAATCCCTGCTCAGCTCTGTGGTCAGTTCTGGCCTGGGCATTTCTTGTTCTCTAGGTACCCAGAGCCCTCTCAGAGGTAATACTAGTGGTTGATTCCTCTGGTTTCCTCCCTGACTTCTTCTGTCATGGGTTTGTAGGAATGGGAGTAGGACAGCAAGGGTCTAATCATCTCTGGGTCAACAGACCTTCCTAATCCACAGAATTCCAGTACAGAAATAATTTTCAGTGGAAGCACATGGGCACAACAATCAGAGAAGCTGAGACAGTGGTATCTATCGTACCACCAAAATACTGCTCTCCTGGGTTTAGGCAAGTCTATAACTCCTGGGTCTCAGGCTTCCAGAGGGCCCATCCCCACGTATGGTCTTTGTGTAAAGGTCAACAAGACAACCCATGTCAATCGCCAGATCCAGTGCCTGCGGCAGGATGTGTGCTTCTAGGACTAAAGCCCTGGGCCTCTCCTCCAGGATTAGGGTCTAGAGCTGGAAAGTAGAGATGGATACTCACTGTGGCCCCAGGCAGGTTCACCTTCCACCCTGAGCTGTGAATGAACAGGAGGCCCAGAAACCTACCTCTAACACTTCTTGTCCCTTCATTCTAGCCACTGAACACTTACGGAGCAACTAGTTAATGCTTTCAGATGCAGAAGATGAAAGGATGAATGAGAGAGGGTCCCTGCTTGGTTTCAAGGGCCTTCTGATCCACTGGGGGAGCTCACATCCCAGGAGTGTTCAAGGGTTCATATTCCCACCTTCCTGTCCTTTTCCCTGCCCACCCTCACTGCAGTGGGATCCTCCTCCTCTCCCTTGGAACTTTGTCTCGTTTCGCTCCTCTGTCTCAGCTTCTCATTTCCATGGATGTCCATCAAATCTATTGTAAAAGGACTGAATAGGGTTTAAAAATTTTATTTTGCCACTTTTATTACATCAGCCATAATTTCACAATGGAAACTATTCATGATCAGAGATAGAACATAACAGACAACTTGAGCATTTCTGAACACTCTGTGCTGCCACCACTTGTAAATTCTATCTTAACATCTGAACCCTGTGATTCTTTCATCCACCAAATATTTATGGAGTTTTGCTGTCGGCCAGGCACTTTTCTTGCATTATGGATAGAGCAACCAACAAAGCAAAGCCTCTGTCCACACAGACTTCCATATTAAAGTGGAGGCCGACAAATACACAAAGTGCTGTATGATATAATGGCTACTGGTGTGATAAATGCTGTGCAGAGAAATGAAGTGAGGCAAGGGGTTAGAGATTACTGGCAGAGAATGGGGTGCTCTGATAGGTGAAGTGGTTAGGAAAGTCCTCTTTGAAACCCGAGGGAGAAAGAGTCAGGCAGTCAAATGAGGAGAGAGCCTTCCAAGGCAGGAAAAATAGAAAGTACAAAGGTCCTGGGGCCAGAGCTACTTGTGTGCAAGAATCAGCAGAGAGAACAATGTGGTTAGAGCACAGCAGGAACTGAGAGGAGGCGCAGATGAGGTAGGGCCTGGTAGGCCATTACCAAGACTTTGGTTTTTCTTTTGACTGATAAGGGAAAACTATTGGAGGGTTTACAGCAGGGAGGGGAAGTGATCTAACTTTTGTTCTAAAGGAGTCCTGTCCTTACTCTGGGGAATACATACACTATAGGAAGAGAAGAATGGAAGTTAAGTGGTTAGTTTCAACAGCCTGTGTGAGAAAGGAGGGCTGGGACCAGGGTGGTATTGGTAGAAGTAACAAGAAGTGATTCGACTGGGAATATATTTTAAAAGGTGTTCCAACAGAATGTGGTGGCCCAGAGGCTGTCTCCCCAACTCATTTGTCAACTATTTGAATAATCGCATTCAAAGTAGAAAAGCAAAGCCATTTTTAAAACACAAGTGTTTATTGTTAAGCAGGGGATAAATACCCAGTAGTCAAGGGACACTAACATTAGGACAGAAATAGAGTCAAAGATAGGCAGGACTCCTGCAAATGGTGATTGGATGCTAAATTTTGCAGAACTTTTTACACTTTGCTATTTACAAAAATAATTTTAAACAAAGGGATAGAAGTACACAATACTATTTTCCAACCAAAGAAAAATCCCTTTTAAATATCGCTTTGTCATGAAAGACAGGACCCCTGAGGGTCTTTCATAACTCTTACAGGGTGTGACGCTGGCGTGCAGCCAGCACTGCTAACGGTTCTTTGGGTGAGGGAGATTTCATAAGCCAAGAAATGTGTTAAAACCACTCAGAGGGAACCCAGGGGCTACTGGCCCTCCAAGGAACACCGAGATGTATGAGTCGGCTTGGCTGAAGGGTGGTGAGTCCTTTAAACCTGAGCAGGTTGAACCTCTCTGAGAGATGGGTCTTTTGCGCTTGCACGGTCCAGGCTACGGCCCGACCCACATCCAAGGTTGGGTCTTCGCCTTTATCCAGCGGCCCCCGGACCTGCGAGCGCGGACGCCGAGCCCTAGTCCGGGCCACCCCGGCCCCGCCCCTTGCCTTCCCCGGCCCCGCCCCTTGCCTTCCCCGGCCCCGCCCCTTGCCTTCCCCGGCCCCGCCCCCTCCAGCCGGGCGGTGCCTGAGCGGGGCCGTCAGCTCGGCTGTGTGGGCGGAGCTTGCGCCGCCGCCGGGACCCCTGCGCGCACCGCCCCTCGCTCCTAGCCACCGCGCGTCTCCTCTGACACGCACTTCCTGCGAGGCCTCCGAGAGCACCTTAGCCTAGCCGAATCGAGCTGCGCCCTGCCCTGCCTTTCCAAGCTGTTCGCCATGGTGGATGAGCTGGTCCTGCTGCTGCACGCGCTTCTGATGCGGCACCGCGCCCTTAGCATCGAGAACAGCCAGCTCATGGAACAGCTTCGGCTGCTGGTGTGCGAGAGGGCCACCCTGCTGCGCCAGGTACGTCCGCCGAGCTGCCCTGTGCCCTTCCCCGAAACGTTTGACGGCGAGAGCTCCCGGCTCCCCGAGTTTATCGTGCAGACGGCGTCTTACATGCTCGTCAACGAGAACCGATTCTGCAACGACGCCATGAAGGTGGCATTCCTGATCAGCCTGCTCACCGGGGAAGCCGAGGAGTGGGTGGTGCCCTACATTGAGATGGATAGCCCCATCCTGGGCGATTACCGGGCCTTCCTCGATGAGATGAAACAGTGTTTTGGCTGGGATGACGACGAAGAAGACGAAGACGAAGATGAAGAAGATGAGTATTAGGCCCGGAGACCCTCGGGCCTAGAGGGGGAAGGGCACTGCCCTCCGCCACCCCCGCTGCCTCCCCGCCTCGCCCCGCCCGGAGCCACCGCGCTCCCCTAACGCTGTGATCCCCTGGCCTTTCCCTCCCCTCTGGTTGTCTTCCTCACCCTCCACTCTCTGCCGTAGTGCTTGTCTTTGTTCCAGGCATAGTGCTCTCTAGTCACCTGCTGCTGAGGCTGGGGCGTCTCTGAAGTGCACTCTGCTGCCCACTCTGGCCAGCCCCAGGACCCTCACTGCTCGTTAGAACTGTGTTCTGAGCCCCAGCTCTAGGGCAAGCCCCTCTTACAAACCGGTCAGCCTATACTCTGCCTTGCTGACTGTCAGGCCTGCACCTCTGCCCAGCGACCTGCGCTGCCACCCAAGCACCCTCCACCAGATTCCAGCGATAGACCCGGCCTTTGGAGATCAGGAACAATCTAGAAGATGCCTTTGTGGGCTACACCTCCTGGGACACTGATTTGGACTGCTCACCAACAACTCCACCCCCCTCCCCAGGGGCTAATCTTTCAACTTGATTAATTGTTCCCTACTAACTCCAGGTCTTCCTCCTGGCCCACCAGATTGCTGCAGGGGCCCATTGTGCCTGGCAACCCAATTGTTGACATTTCTCCTATGCATCAGTTTTGCACACCCGTCATCTTCATTTCAAAATTGCAGCAGTCCCATCGAGGTGTGCATTTGGACAAAAATACTAAAAACCGAACAATACAAACAAAAGCAAGTACTCAGCCCAGCTCCTCAATGCTACCTGGAAAAAGCATTTGCATTCTTTTCAATAAATTTCAAGCACTACCAAAAAAAAAAAAAAAAAACAACAACAGCAAGTGTCTTTTCATGGTTAAGGGCTATCATTGGCCTTTGCCACTTTCACCCTGACTCATTATTCCCACTGGCATCAGGGAATCTCATTCAACTTTCAATCTCTGTACTCCCCACTGTCACGACTAAACTCCAGAGGACAGTTACTACAGGGCTTTATGGGGAAACTGGTACTACCCCCACTGATGCCTTTCTTATAGCCCTGGTGAAGGGAGTGTTCTCTGGTGCTTCTGAGGTGGCATGGGTAAGGGGTGGCTGAGCAGGCAGGTGGCACACCATCCCAAACTGGGACAATTTTGAGAGAGCTTCAAGGGGACACTATTAATAATTAGACTGGAACAACAAGTACAAGTCAGGACACACAATATTTCTATTTTCATGAACTTTGGGGTTCTTCCTCAACATGGTCAGAGATGTTCTGCCTGTTAACTCTTAGTGCCTGTGGGGTGCTATTGATTTTAGGCTTCAATACATAGTGTAGCACATTGTTTTAAAACCCCTTTTAGGTGCTTGAGCTAACATTAAATCCCAGATCCTGGATAAATGTGTGCATACTAAATGGAGCCTGATTTGAACATTTCATCTTCCTCAGGCAGATCCCCTTAGAATTCCCACCCATCCATGTGCCCCAGATTCCTGCCTGAAGAAACTGACAAGATACCTAGATCTTGTACTACTGCTGTCTGAGCTATGCTGAGATCTCTCTGTGGGCCTGGAAGGCTCAGAGGCACTGAGGTAGTGGGGTGAGTGTTGAGAAGAAACTGCATACCTTTGTGGGGCAATTACCCAGTTAAGTCGCTGCAGTGTTAAGTCAGGGAACCTTGGTCCAGGGGTTTGTGGGGGCTGCCTATGCCAGCCAGGACCTGTCATGGAGGATTTGAGCTGTTCTGAGTTCTTATCTGTATCTGCCCCAATGTCTTCATTGTACCATATCCAGAGCCAGCCCTACCTTAGAACTTCTAATTTAGGTAATGAATTTCCTTGTTGTTTAAGACCTTTCAATGCTAAGTGTTCTTTTATTTGTACTGGTAAACCTCACAGTGTGGGTTAAATGAGATCCTAATCATTCTCCTGGGTAGTTTATGGGTGTGGCTTCAGTGAGATCACACACATGAGATAGTTTGAACTGT
The DNA here is from genome assembly GCF_016772045.2 of Ovis aries. NCBI lineage: Eukaryota > Metazoa > Chordata > Mammalia > Artiodactyla > Bovidae > Ovis > Ovis aries. The sequence goes on along the minus strand of NC_056080.1, from coordinate 94,166,294 downwards.
CCCTGCTACAGGATGAGCACTCAGTAAACTTGGGCTCTTACTCTTAGGCCTGGGAACCGAAGCATCATTCCAGAAACAGATCTCTTGCTATGACCTTGGCTTCAGTAGGAAAATGTCAGGAGTCCATAGGAGCAGGGTAGGCTCAGGGATAGTGGAAATGGGAGCAGCACGAGACTTTGTTTACTCTTTTGGATCTGGCATGAAGTCAGATATAAAAGTCAGTTTACAGTTACTTTGGTGAAGAGGCAAAGTCCAGAGCAGGAGTCATTTTTCCAGCCTAAGCAGGTTGTTTCTGGAGGGTGTGACAGGGGTAGATCACCATATAGCAGAGGAGGTTGAGGTCCATCCTGGGGGTGGATGTGGGAAAGTGCTGGTCAAGAGCTGAGAGCTGAATGAAACCCAGTGAAACCAAAAATCAGTCATCGGAAGTAATCAGTGGCCTGGGTAGATTTAGAGGAGAAAGAGATATGATGGTCAAAGAAATGTAGACCTTAGCCTTATGGTGGTTTCAATTTGTTGGTTTTATGGTGCCTTGGGCCAAAATTAGGATGCTACCTTGCTACAAGGTAAGGTCCAGAAAGAGAATCTAAACTGATTAGATTTGAGGGTGATGTTTTCAGGGTGGAAGTTGAAGGCATGAATAGATGAGATCTCCCTACCACCAAACCAAGTGAGTTCTTTCTTCTCATGGGGAAGTAAAGGGTCTCTGGTCAATGAAGATGCCAACACAGTGCCTGAGTAGCACTCATGACAGCTAGGCCAGGAGCTTCTGGAATCTGAAATGCACACATCCTGGGCATGTATGCATGGGTGTGAGCTGACTCTGTGTGTGTGTGTGTGTGTGTGTGTGTGTGTGTGTATGTGTGTGTGTGTTAGTGTCTTTCATGTGTCATGGAGGAGCAGGTTATGCTGTGAGCTGCAGAGAGGGGCAGTGTTAAGAATCTGGCTACCTTAGGATCAGATTCTGCAATAAAAGCATCAATACTAGCAAGGGCATGACTCCCATGGGAGGAATTCATGATAGTTTGATTGTAGCATAAGCACAGCAGAAAAGAATGGAGAAGCAGATAACCACATCTGAACAGTGTCACCACTCAGATAGAAACTATTAAAAGTAGGTGAAAATGTTGAAATAGCAAGTATGAACTTCAGATTCCTGAATTCCCATCACACTGGACTTGAAAATGTCACTGAAATTATGCTGTTAATGAAATCAATCATATTGTAGATCATACTCATGGAATCATATTAAATCTTCCAAAGTATGATTGAATTTCTCTAATCACTTGAGTAGGTAAGCAGTGCCATCCATTAATCCTGTCTTATTGTGTTTTGCAGGATGGTATGTAAAGCTAAAGGTACATTATGCACATTGTGTTTGGTTATGTTCTGTTATTATAACAGTGATTTGGAAGTAGAGGGAGATGTCTTCTTGAAATTAGTGGAATATTTTTTTAATAAATAAATTTAAATAATTTTTAAACTTCTTAAAGCAATTAAAATGAAGCTAATAAAGAGGTACCTGAATTTAGAACATTCCTGAGAATGTTTTCCTTGATGGATGATCACTGTGGGATGATTGTATGAAGTATATATATTATTTGCTTTGGAATATGAATTTTGCTGGGCTTTATGTTAAAGAACCTGCTTGCCGATGCAGGAGACTCAGGTTTGATCCCTGGGTCTGGAAGATCCTCTGGAGGAGGGCGTGGCAACCCACTCCAGTACTCTTGCCTGGGAAATCCCATGGACAGAGGATCCTGGTGGGCTACAGTCCATAGGGTTGTGAAGAGTTAGACATGACTGAAGCTACTTAGTGTGCATGCCTGGATGAATTTTGCTAAAGTAGCATTAGAAGTGTCTGGTAGTTTGCATTACTCAGTAGTTCAAGTATATTTCCTGCAGTCTTATGTCCACTTATTCCTAAAATTAAATACAAGGAACTATGACCTGTTTGGTGTCCTTCGACAGTGCTGGAACCCCTACTTCTGATCATTCCCCTTGCATTTTTTCCCTTCTTGTCTGAAATGCTTCTGTTATTATTTATCTTCAAATATTGTATTGTCCAGAGAGTTAACAAAAAACAACAACAACGCAGTTAGCCCGTGATGGATAATAGCTTGTTTGAAATAATTATGAACTGCATAGCAAGATTTGTTAAAGGAGCAGAAGCCCTCCCCTGAATGAGTTAGGGGAGGTGGTGGTGAGATATTGCAAAGGAGGTTTCAGAATAGTTAGATAGCAGCATTTATGTACCTCCTGTTATCTCACTTATGATCGATAACAAATTAACTTTTCTTAATATCCATATTTGCATACCTTCTTCCCCCACCCTAAATGACAAAGGATTTCATGAGCAGAATTATAATAATGTAATTCTTCTATTTTAATCAAGTGTTAGTCACTCAGTCATGTCCAACTCTTTGTGACCCCATGGACTGTCGTCTGCCAGGCTCCTCTGTCCATGGAATTTTCTGGGCAAATACTGGAGTGGGTTGCCATTTCCTTATCCAGATCTTCTCAACCCAGGGATCGAACCCAGGTCTCCCACACTGCAGGTAGATTCATTACCTGTGAGCCACCAGGGAAGCCCATTTTAGCCAAAGTCCCTACTTACATGACAAGTCAGTTCAGAATCAGTCAGCTCAAGATAAAAAACTGTCACAAGACTCTTATATTCCTCACTTAAAATTGTTACTTTTAAAACAAATAACAGTAAAGGAAAGCAAAGGGTATTTCAGTGGTAACTGAAGAAATTGGGGTATTTCTGATTTATTTGTTCTCTAGACACAGATAATTGCACTGCCATACAAGTCTTTTAGAACTGCTCATTTGAATGAACACAATTAAATTTTTAACATGTTCACAAGTAGGGAGAATAATATAATGAGTCCCCATAGACCCATCTCCATATTCAAAACTTACCAACCTTTTTGCTTCACCTATCCCTTTTCTTTCTTATAATTTTTATGGAATATTTAAAATAAAATATCAGATATCACATTAATTCACTCTTTAATATTTCAGTATGTTTCTCTAACAGATAAGCCTTTAAAAATAATCCATAATATCATCACCATCATGTACTAAAATACTATGACTCCTTAATATTTAATACTCCATATTCAAATATCCACTGTAACTTTAAAAAGTGTTTTAAATTATTGTTTGAATTAGGTTTCAAAAATGTCGACACAGTGCCTTTGGTTTATATATCTCTAAAATCATCTTTTAACTAATAACAATGGCCCTCCATCTTTTTTTCCCCTGAAAAATATTTATTGAGTAAACCAGGTCATTTGTCCTATGGAATTTCCTATATTCTAGACCTGCTTAACTTTTTCATATCCTTGCCCAAGTTTCTCTCGGATTGTTGGTGTTTCTCAATTTTTTAGAGGCTCTTTATTTATTAGGGATTAATGATACATGTTGCAAATATTTATTTTTATAGTGGTATAAATTTTTGGCCATGCCATGTGACAGGTGGGATCTTAGTTCCCTGAGGAGAGATTGAACGTGTGCCCCCTGCAGTGGAAGCACTGAGTCCTAACCAATGGGCCATAAGGGAAGTTCCTTATTCCCATAATCCTCCATATGTTTTAATCTTAATATATCAGATAACTGAATTAAATAATAACTACTTAGTCTAATTTTCACTCAAAGTCTTTTTGTTAACTAGTTTCTTTTTCACACGCTTCATCATTCATTTTTAATATAAATTTATTTATTTTAATTGGAGGTTAATTACTTTACAATATTGTATTGGTTTTACAATACATTAACATGAATCTGCCACAGGTATACACATGTTCCCCATCCTGAAACCCCCCTCCCACCTCCCTCCCCATACCATGCCTCTGGGTTGTCCCAGTGCGCCAGCCCCAAGCATCCAGTATCATGCATTGAACCTGGACTGGTGATCCGTTTCATATATGATATTATACATGTTTCAATACCATTCTCCCAAATCATCCCACCCTTTCCCTCTCCCACAGAGTCCAAAAGACTGTTTCTTTTTCCATTTTTAGTTGTTTCTTCAAAAGGTAAAGAACCCTGTAGAAGTCTGAGGCCATCCTAATATTTTTCATTCACAAACTCAACAAAAATATCAAATCAATTGTGAATGAAAAATATTAGGATGGCCTCAGATTTCTAGAAAATAACATTCAATGCTAAAAGATAGCGGAGCTAGGAAAGAAAAAAAGAAAAAAACAGAAGCAGAAGATATCAGGAAGAGGTAGCAAGAATACACAGGAGAACTATACAAAAATGAGCTTCATGACCCAGATAATCACAATGGTGTGATCACTCACCTAGAGCCAGACATCCTGGAATGTGAAGTCAAGTGGGCCTTAGAGAGCATCACTATGAACAAGCTAGTGGAGGTGATGGAATTCCAGTTGAGCTATTTCAAATCCTGAGAGATGATGCTGTGAAAGTGCTGCACTCAATATGTCATCAAATTTGGAAAACTCTGCAGGGGCCACAGGACTGGAAAAGGACAGTTTTCATTCTGATCCCAAAGAAAGGCAATGCCAAAGAATGTTCAAACTACTGCACAATTGCACTCATCTCACATGCTAGGAAAGTAGTCTAAATGACCACATATTTACAACATGTAGTCAAAATTCTCCAAGCCAGGCTTAAGCAATACATGAACGGGGAACTTCCAGATGTTTAAGCTGGTTTTAGAAAAGGCAGAGGAACTAGAGATCAAGTTTCCAACATCCTCTGGATCATGGAAAAAGCAAGAGAGTTCCAGAAAAACATCTGTTTCTGCTTTATTGACTCTGCCAAAGCCTTTGACTGTGTGGATCACAATAAACTGTGGACAATTCTGAAAGAGATGAGAGTACCAGACCACCTGACCTGCCTCTTGAGAAACCTGTATGCAGGTCAGAAAGCAACAGTTAGAACTGGACATGGAACAACAGACTTGTTCCAAATAGGAAAAGGAGTACGTCAAGGCTGTATATTGCCACCCTGCTTATTTAACTTCTATGCAGATTACATCATGAGAAACGCTGGGCTGGAAGAAGCACAAGCTGGAATCAAGATTACCGGGAGAAATATCAATAACTTCAGAAATGCAGATGACATCACCCTTATGGCAGAAAGTGAAGAGGAACTAAAAGCCTCTTGATGAAAGTGAAAGAGAGTGAAAAAGTTGGCTTAAAGCTCAACATTCAGAAAACGAAGTTCATGGCATCTGGTCCCATCACTTCATGGGAAATAGATAGGGAAACAGTGGAAACACTGTCAGACTTTATTTTGGGTGGGCTCCAAAATCACTGCAGATGGTAATTGCAGCCATGAAATTAAAAGACGCTTACTCCTTGGAAGAAAAGTTATGACCAACCTATATAGCATATTGAAAAGCAGAGACATTACTTTGCCAACAAAGGTCCGTCTGGTCAAGGCTATGGTTTTTCCAGTGGTCATGTATGGATGTGAGAGTTGGACTGTGAAGAAAGCCGAGTGGCGAAGAATTGATGCTTTTGAACTGTGGTGTTGGAGAAGACTCTTGAGAGTCCCTTGGACTGCAAGGAGATCCAACCAGCCCATCCTAAAGGAGATCAGCCCTGGGATTTCTTTGGAAGGACTGATGCTAAAGCTGAAACTCCAATACTTTGGCCACCTCATGTGAAGAGTTGACTCATTGGAAAAGACCCTGATGCTGGCAGGGATTGGGGCAGGAGGAGAAGGGGACGACAGAGGATGAGATGGCTGAATGGCATCACCGACTCGATGGACATGAGTTTGAGTGAAATCCGGAAGTTGGTGATGGACAGGGAGGCCTGGCGTGCTGCGATTCATAGGATCGCAAAGAGTTTGACACGCCTGAGCAACTGAACTGAATTGAAGTATTACTCATTTTTTTGGTCATGTTTTTGTGTAACTTGGTGTGAACATTTAATATGTAGATTTGAGATCTGCTTCCTTTCTGCAAAAATTTCATAATTATTTATTTAAATATGTATAATGCATGCTGATACTTATTTATGTTGACTCTTTTATCTGCCCTCTATATCTTAAATTTTCTCAGATTTTTTACAAATTTTTTCTTCATTTTCATTTTATTCTCTTTACTTCAGTCAGTCCTATCCTCTCTGTCCTTTACAGTGATTTCAGAAGTATCTATCATTCTTTGTGTTGCTTCCTGTTTGACTTCATATGTGACAGTTTTGTTTTATCCAACTTCTTTGCCAAGTGTTGCAAGCTCATGCTTGTTTCTGTTGACTCGTGCATATTCCTGAATCACATATTTTTCATTTCTTCTCTTGTTGTGTAGCTATGAATTCTTTATATCTTTTAAATTGATGGTGATGTGCTGTGTTATGATATGATGGGTGATATAAATCAAATATCTTTTCTCGGCAGTTTTCTTGTTGGGAGTGTTATTTGCCATTTTTTTCCTTGTTTCTTCCCTCCTGTGGGAGTGCATCTAGGAACCTTTCAGTATCTTGCCTCCTTTCCAATAACGCTGTTCATGCTCAGTAAAGAAGCTATAAGTCAGCCTTTCTTGTCTCTTTTAGTCTAGTCCCAACAGCATTTTCTCTGGCAGAAATAACTCAGTGTTAGTGACCTGTATATTGCATACTTCCCATTTTTCTGAAATGAGACAAATCTGACTCTCCATTCCCTTTTCAAAACATTTCCATACCACTTTCAGGTTTTCACTGTACCTGAATGTACCTGGATGGTTTCCGACATTATTTTCAGAATCAACATTCTGTACTTTCTATTCTTGTCTCTGCTGCTCAGTAGAGAACCTTAAAAGTAAAAAGTGAACTAATGACTTAGAATGTTTTCTCACTACAGCTGCGTGTGTGTTTGTGTGTGTGTTTCAAAAATAGGATCAATTTTAGTCTCAATTTTTGGAACAACTTTTTATCCCCTGTATAACAAGAAGAAAAATGGAAGGGTTTTAGCCATCTGTGAAGAGGCACTGCATATGTAGCAGATCCCATCAACATGTATATGGGGGAAAAAATAAATTTGTTGTCCATTGGAATAAGAAATGAAGAAGGTAAAATTAGCACCAGAAACTGGACAATAGAAAAGATTTTTAAAAAAGCATACATGGAAAGTTTTATTTGCTACAAGTTGAGAATGGATTGTTCCTCACACAAAGTTTGAGTTCAATGAAAATATATTGGGAATCAGAAAGGCTGATCCCTGTTTAGCTTTGCCTTAGATTTACTCTCCCAAACCGAAACAGCTTACTGAACTCTCTGGTTTTAAACTTCAGTGCCTATGTCATGGGAATAATTATATCTTAGGGCTAGTATAAGGAAAAACTGCCTAGTATCTTATCTGGTAGTCAATAAATATTAACATCATTCTTTTCTTCAATAGGTATTATTTAGTAAAATAGGAGTATAAGATTGGCTGTTATGCTAGTTGTGTGCTTTGGTAGAAAGCCACTGTATTGGGGGATTTGGAGTGTTAACAGAAAATGTGGTCAGCACATCAAAGTGTTGGATATTAGTGTGTGTTAAGAATTAATTGATATGTGAACAACATTTGACACTTTAAAATCACTTTCATGCATCAACATGAATCTGCCACGGGCATACATGTGTTCCCCAGCTTGAACCCCCCTCCCACCTCCCTCCCTGTACCATCCCTCCAGGTCATCCCAGTGCACCAGCCCCAAGGATCCTATATCGAACCTGGACTGGTGATTCATTTCTTATATGATATTATACATGTTTCCATGCCATTCCCCCAAGTCATCCCACCCTCTCCCTCTCCCACAGAGTCCAAAAGACTGTTCTATACATCTATGTCTCTTTTGCTGTCTCGCATACAGGGTTATCATTACCATCTTTCTAAATTCCATATATATGTGTTAGTATACTGTATTGGTGTTTTTCTTTCTGGCTTACTTCACTCTGTATAATCGGCTCCAGTTTCACCCACCTCACTAGAACTGATTCAAATGTATTCTTTTTAATGGTTGAGTAATACTCCACTGTGTATATGTACCACAGCTTTCTTATCCATTCATCTGCTGATGGACATCTAGGTTGTTTCCATGTTCTGGCTATTATAAACAGTGCAGCAAGGAACATTGGGAACATATGTCCCTTTCAATTCTGGTTTCCTCAGTGTGTATGCCCAGCAGTGGGATTGCTGGGTCATAAGGCAGTTCTATTTCCAGTTTCTTAAGGAATCTCCACACTGTTCTCCAAAGTGGCTCTACCAGTTTGCATTCCCACCAACAGTGTAAGAGGGTTCCCTTTTCTCCACATCCTCTCCAGCATTTACTGTTTGTAGACTTTTGGATAGCAGCATTCTGACTGGCATGAAATGGTACCTCATTGTGGTTTTGATTTGCATTTCTCTAACAATGAGTGATGTTGAGCATCTTTTCATGTGTTTGTTAGCCATCCGTATGTCTTCTTTGGAGAAATGTCTATTTAGTTCTTTGGCGCATTTTTTGATTGGGTCTTTTATTTTTCTGGAGTTGAGCTGCATAAGTTGCTTGTATATTTTTGAGATTAGTTGTTTGTCAGTTGCTTCATTTGCTATTATTTTCTCCCATTCTGCAGGCTGTCTTTTCACCTTGCTTATAGTTTCCTTTGTTGTGCAGAAGCTTTTAATTTTAATTAGGTCTCATTTGTTTATTTTTCCTTTTATTTCCAATATTCTGGGAGGTGGGTCATAGAGGATCCTACTGTGATTTATGCTGGAGAGTGTTTTGCCTATGTTCTCCTCTAATAGTTTTATAGGTTCTGGTCTTACATTTAGATCTTTAATCCATTTTGAGTTTCTTTTCCTGTATGGTGTTAGAAAGTATTATATTTTCATTCTTTTACAAGTGGTTGACCAGTTTTCCCAGCACCACTTGTTAAAGAGATTGTCTTTTCTCCATTGTATATTCTTGCCTCCTTTGTCAAAGATAAAGTGTCCATAGGTGTGTGGATTTATCTCTGGGCTTTCTATTTTGTTCCATTGATCTATGTTTCTGTCTTTGTGCCAGTACCATACTGTCTTGATGACGTGGCTTTGTAGTAGAGACTGAAGTCAGGCAGGTTGATTCCTCCAGTTCCATTCTTCTTTCTCAAGACTGCTTTAGCTATGTGGGTTTTTTTGTATTTCCATACAAATTGTGAAATTATTTGTTCTAACTCTGTGAAAATACTGTTGGTAGCTTGACAGGGATTGCACTGAATCTATAGATTGCTTTGGGTAGTATACTCATTTTCACTATATTGATTCTGCCAATCCATGAACATGGTATATTTCTCCATCTATTAGTGTCCTCTTTGATTTCTTTCACTAGTGTTTTATAGTTTTCTATATATAGGTCTTTAGTTTCTTTAGGTAGATATATTTCTAAGTATTTTATTGTTTTTATTGCAATGGTGAATGAAATTGTTTCCTTAATTTCTCTATTTTTTCATTATTACTGTATAGTAATGCAAGGGATTTCTGTGTGTTGATTTTATATCTTGCAACTTTACTATATTCATTGATTAGCTCTAGTAGTTTTCTGGTGGAGTCTTTAGGGTTTTCTATGTAGAGGATCATGTCATCTGCATACAGTGAGAGTTTTACTTCTTCTTTTCCAGTTTGGATCCCTTTTCTTTTTCTGCTCTTGTTGCTCTGGCCAAAGCTTCCAAAACTATGTTGAATAGTAGCTGTGAAAGTGGGCACCCTTGTCTTGTTCCTGACTTTAGGGGAAATGCTTTCAATTTTTCACCATTGAGGATAATGTTTGCTGTGGGTTTGTCATATATAGCTTTTATTACATTGAGGTATGTTCCTTCTATTCCTGCTTTCTGGAGGGTTTTTATTATAAATATATGTTGAATTTTGTCAAAGGCCTTCTCTGCATCTATTTAGATAATCATATGGCTTTTATTTTTCAATTTGTTAGTGTGGTGTATTATGTTGATTGATTTGCGGATATTGAAGAATGCTTGCATCCCTGGGATAAAGCCCACTTGGTCATGGTATATGATCTTTTTAATGTGCTGTTGGATTCTGTTTGCTAGAATTTTGTTGAGGATTTTTGCATCTATATTCATCAGTGATATTGGCCTGTAGTTTTCTTTTTTTGTGGCATCTTTGTCTGGTTTTGGTATTAGGGTGATGGTGGCCTCATAGAATGAGTTTGGAAGTTTACCTTCCTCTGCAATTTTCTGGAAGAGTTTCAGTAAGATATGTGTAACCAATACAATATTGTAAAGTAATTAGCCTCCAATTAAAATAAATAAATTTAGATTAAAAGATAAAAATTAATAAACAAAAATAAATAAAAGTCACTTTCGTATTCAATTTCTTCTGTGAGACTCATGCCAACTCAGTGAAGAGATATTTTTATTTACATTTGGAATATTAGTTTCTGAGATGCCCTAGGACTTGTTCATGATAAAAAATGTTAGAATGTGAGCTAGAGTTCCCACTTGAGTTCTGTACTCTTTTTACAGTTTCACACAGCCTTTTGAAAGTAATACCTTTTTTCAGGTTGTCTGTCTCCCATGGACCTTCATTTCCTTGTTTACAATCTGAAGTATTTTCATTAGTGGGCCACTCTGCAGGTTCTTCTCTAATTTAATAACAAAGTAGCCCTCCAAATGAGCAACTGTCACTGTCTACTCCAACTCTGAACCCCTGTAATTTTATCTCCATTTTCCACAGTTGCTGGAATACTTATAGAAAACAGTACAGGATTTGACAAAGATGCTGGGGTGACTCATTTTTTAAAAGCAAGGCCCCCAAACACCCCCCAAACCTAAATGTCCATCAAAGGAGATAGACAAATAATGATAAATTACATCCCTGTGAACTACTTTGTTGTTGTACTTAGTCACTCAGTCATGTCCAATGCTTTGCGATCCTATGGACTGTAGCTCACCAGGCTCCTCTGCCCATGGAATTTCCCAGGCAAGAATCCTGGAGTGGGGTGCCATTTCCTAATCCAGGGGATCTTCCCGACCCAGGGATTGAACCTTTGTCTCTTATGTCTCTAGGATTGACAGGCAGATTCTTTACCACAAGCGCCACCTGGGAAGCCCACGAACTACCTTGCAAGGGTAAAAATAATGATTTCTTTGTATTTTTGAGGGGACATTCCAATAGGAATTGTTAAGCATAAAAGTACTTCATAAATACATGTAAATTATGGTGATATTTATGGATATTTTATAACCTAAATATTTAAAAACCTAATATTTTAAAATGTGTATGTATATGAAAAAAAGAACAGGAAGATAAAAGCCAAAAATTTATTAATATTTACCCTAGATGGGATTAGTATGAAATAGAATGTTTGCCCATTTAGTCTATAGTGCTCAGATTTAATACAGTGAGTACTAATATAATGTAAAACATAGAATTAGTACTTATTCTGGATAAGTTTTAATGAAAATTAAAAAAACAACTTGGTAACATTATAAAATAATTCTCTTTTGGAAACAATAATTCATATTTTAGGAACCATAAACTTATTCACAGTTTGTTGTAAAATAAACACAATTGATTTTATAAATCCTGGTATGTTACTTTAATTCTACTAAATAATCAATAAAAAACATTTTTTTAATCAATGAAAACAGCCTATACTCAATTATTTCAGTAGCAAGTCTGGTCAGTGCTGTTAGAAATAGGTCATTCTATAATACCTTTTAAATTTGTCCCTTTCTTTTCAGCTGTGATTTCCTTAGGATAAAAATCCTCATTGCTTGCCAGGTTTATTTGTGTAGACTCCTAGATGACTTTTCTTCTTTCAGTCTCTCTTCCTTCTAATCTGTTCTTTTCATTGCTGTTAGTGTTGTCTTTCTAAAATGTAAATCTTACCACTTTATTCATTCAAAGTCTTTGTGATTCCCATTTCTTCAGAAAGTACTTAAATTTAATGACATAACATTTATGTCTGTATTACTATTTTTAAAAATTATCTTTCTATTGAGTTATGATTAACATATCATAAAATTTACCTTTCTATATGTACAGTTCAGAACTTTTATGATATTCACAAAATTGTGTAGCCATCACCACTATGTAATTCTAGAAACTTTTCATTATCTCACAAAGAAATCCCATACCTATTAGCAGTTACTCCTCATTGCCCCATCCCCCCACCTCACCCCTATCCTTGGGAACTACTAATTTCTGTCCCTATGGATTGCCTATTCAGGACATTTTTTACAAATAGAATCATGTGATATATGGTCTATTGTGATTGATTTCTTGTTCTTAGCATACAATTGTTGTAGCATGTATCAGTATTTCATTTCTTTCATGGCTGAATAATATTCTATTGTGTGGATATACCACATTTATACCACATTTTAGTTTTCTATTAGTCAATTAAAGTAAATTTAGGTTGTCTTCAATTTGTGGCTACTATAAATGATGCTGCTATGAAAATTCATGTACAAGCTTTTGTTTCAATATCTATTTTAAATTATCTTGGGTTTCTATCTAGGAGTAGAATTGCTGGGACATATGTAATTCTGTGCTTAACTTTTTGTAGAACTGCCAGATTGTTTTCCAAAATGACTATACCATTTTATATTCCCACTAGTATTAAGTGAATTTTACAATTTCTCTACATTCTCAGAAACACCTGTTATTGTCCACATTTTTAATTATAGTCATCCTAATTGGTGTTGTCTATCATTGTGATTTTGATTTGTTTTTCTCTAATGGTTAATGATGGCAAGCATTTTCTCTTGTGCTTATTGATCATTTGTGTATATATACATATATATATATATTTTTTTTTTTTTGGAGAAATGCCCATTTTTAAATTGGGCCATCTTTTTATATAAGAGTTCCATATGTGTTCTGGATACTATGCTTAATTATTATTGGATGTATATTTACAGATATTTTTACCTATTTGATGGATTGCATTTTCATTTTTTGATGCATAAATGTGTTTAATTTTCATGAAATCCAATTTATATATTTTCTCTTTGATTAGTTGTGCTTTTTGTGTCATACTTATGAAACAATTTCCTAACAGAGTCACAACAATGAACACCTTTTTTTATAATTTTTATAATTTCTATGTTCAATTTAATAGATATGAGTGTGAGCAAGTTCCGAGAGTTGATGATGGATAGCCTGGCATGCTGTGGTCATGTGGACATGACTGAGTGACTGAACTAAACTGAACTGAATGTTTTATATATATGCTTTCATAGTTCTCAAACTTTTAAATTTTACATATTTCATTTTGGCCTTTGGTTCATTTTGAGTTAACTTTTATATATGATGTGAGGCAGGGGTTTAAATTCATTTTTCTGCATGTGGCTATCCAATGTCTCAGGCTTCTCTGGTGGCTCAGTGATAAAGAATCTGTCTGCCACTGCAGGAAATGTGGGTTCGATCCTTAGGTTGGGAAGATCACCTGGAGAAGGAGATGGCAACCCACTCCAGTATTCTTGCCTGGGAAATCCCATGGACAGAAGAGTCTGGTGGGCTATAGTCCATTTGGTTGCAAACAGTCAACACAACTTAGTGACTAAACAATAATGACAACAACAATCCAATGTCCCAACACCATTTGTTCAAAGGAATATTATTTTAACACCATAAATTGTCTTAGCACTCATCAAAAAATCAATTGGTCATGTATGTATAGGTTTATCTCTGCTGTTTCTTTTCCTTGGACAATTTTCCCCACCTCTCTTTATCTAGGTATCTCCATCTATCTCTGATCTTACTTGAAATGTAATTTTCTCAGAGTGACCTTACTTGGCTAATACCTCCCCTTCCTAAACAACACCAATTTACTGTTATAAACTCTCACTATGCTTTACTTCTCTGTTGGTGCGTTTGTAAAAGAATCACTTATGTGATTTTTTATTGTCTCCTATTAGAATGCAAGCTCTTTGAGGTTCGGGTTCTTGCTTGTCTAATTCCCCACTGTACAATAGTGTCTAAAACAATCTTGACCACCTGGTATGCACTAGTAAATATTTGTTGTATAAATGGTTGAATGAATGAGTGAGTGACTTTAAACAAGCATTGTGTAAAAGGTTTGTGCGTGAGATAACTGAAGTTTGGGGGATATCAGAAAAATTCAGACCTCATTACCATACTAAATAAAGCAGAGAGAGACTTCAATGAGCATGCCCTAAGAAGAAAAGTACACCTTTCTGCAAAAGAAGGATGGCATGGAACTCTTTTTGTAAAGTGTTTTTGGCACTTTTTGAGCCATTATTATCTCCTTTGCATGCATGTGATTCACGGGGTCACAAAGAGTCGGACACGACTGAGCGACTGAACTGAACTGATTATCTCCTTATTTAATTTACAAAAAAAAGTAGTAATCAAGGACAACTGAGAGTAGAAATCTTTCTGAGGTTTACTAACAATGTACACAGCGTCTGCTTTCCATATTATTTTGTTTTCAAAGGTGACCTTAAAGTCTTATGCTCTGCTAGAGATAGGAGTATTTGAAAAAATTTTCATTATCATTGAAAACACTGGATTCATGTTGCCACCCTAGGGAAATTAGGAAATGCCAGAGATCTAAGTTTGAGGTTAAAGGATGCTTTTGGAGAATAAAAGATAATGGGGTTTGAAAAAATATCATCACAGAAGCCATGCTTATCTGCATGCAGTAGTTGTCTGTTGTGAATTTATTTTTCTTCTTACAAACCTCCTTACTTCCAAGTCCTTTTCTTTTTCTATACTTCTCCTTTTCAGTTTCCCTCTGGTGGCTCAGATGGTAAAGAATCTGCCTGCAGTGCAGGAGAGCTGGGTTCCATCCTTGGGTCAGGAGGATCTGCTGGAGAAGGGACTGGCAATCCACTCCAATATTCTTGCCTGGAGAATTTCATGGACAAAGGAGCCTGATGAGCTACAGTTCATGGAGTTGGGGAGTCAGACACAATAGAGTGACTAACACTTTCACCTTTTCCACCTTTTCAGTCACCCATGGGATAATTAAAGCAGTGTATATAAGTAAACTCAGTTTCTATATCTTTAGGTCAAAAATTGTTAATGATGAAATAAAAAGAATTCTGGACACCATGTTCCACTCTGTGGTAAGCTTGGTATAACTGC
The DNA here is from genome assembly GCF_016772045.2 of Ovis aries. Taxonomy (NCBI): domain Eukaryota; kingdom Metazoa; phylum Chordata; class Mammalia; order Artiodactyla; family Bovidae; genus Ovis; species Ovis aries. The sequence goes on along the minus strand of NC_056080.1, from coordinate 94,151,258 downwards.
CTCTGTGACGGTAGCTACCCTCATACATATGAACGGATCAATGGAATTTGAGAGACTACTTTAAATATTCTTGTCGTATAAGCATTGTGTATTAATTTTTGGTCATTTCCAAACTGTATTTTGGAAGAATTGAACATGGAGAATATAAGCAACGTTGGTAGTAATTTTTGAAATTGTGATGGAAACATTTATTCAATATCTAGTATTTACACAACATTTTTCTTTGTGGTAGTTGATGCTTTGGTTCAGATGTTTACTTCTTCAGTGAAGTAGGTCTGTCTCAGCTTACTTCCCTTGACTCAAATATACATGCATCAAACTCAATCTTGCTCTTTCCTTATACTCCTTTAGCACTTACACTGGATTATTCCACAAAAACTGAGGAAAATGTTTTGATCAGTTGTAGGGCAGTCAGCACATTTTTAGGAGTTAAAGAGCAAAAAGAGAAGACAGTATCTATTTATTGGGCTTTACTTTGCTCTTTGCTAATAATATCAACATCAGAGCCCTGACCCTGAGAGAGACTGTTTCACGGACATGTAGTTCTGAAGCTAACATAAAGCTGGAAACTTTCCTCCATGGTAGTCATCTCAAAATAATATCTTGATGTCTTTTTATATCAAGATGTTGCTAGATAGAATTTGAAAAATGCTCATAGAGTGTAAATAAAATCATCAAAATCATTGAATAGTAGGCTATTTTTAATTAAATTTAATTAATTAATTTTAAAATATCTACAACTGTACTTGGAAGACATAACAAAATACTGAAACCTCCTTTGGCTTCTGACTATACATCTGACTGTACACTATGTGAAACTTCTCTTGCAGAGGTATCTCAGCAAAGAGAACATAAAACATATGGCCTTCGTTTTCCTGACACAATGATTTGACTGCTGCTTTTAAATCCCTGGCACTCATGATTCTGTTTTGCAAAAAGAAACTGTTTAAATGGAGGTCCAGTGTCAATGATGTTAATGGCCCTATGGTGATACAGTTCACATCAAGGATGAAAATGTTTATGGGCTTTTATAGGTCTTTGTCTGTCTTCAGTTGAGTTCAGTTCAGTTCAGTCGTTCAGTCGTGTCCAACTCTTTCCGACCCCACGAACTGCAGCACACCAGGCCTCCCTGTCCATCACCAACTCCCAGAGTTCACTCAAACTCATGTCCATCGAGTTGGTGATGCATCCAGCCATCTCATCCTCTGTCTTCCCCTTTTCCTCCTGCCCCTAATCCCTCCCAGCATCAGGGTCTTTTCCAATGAGTCAGCTCTTCACATCAGGTGGCCACAGTATTGGAGTTTCAGCATCAGTCCTAATGAACACCCAGGACTGATCTCCTTTAGGATGGACTAGTCTTAGGAGGCATATTAAGTCTTTTTGTAGACACTGAAATTGAGGTAGAAATGGAAGTACCCAGGATTACCCTCACAAGCCTGCGTGAAAATTAAGATTAGATTTTAGAATTCCTGGATTCTGCTTTGTTGAGACATATTGATAAAGAAAACTGTACATGGAAGCAGTTTGCAAGAAGGGAGGTTGTGTCCTGGGTCTTCAGTGGATTTGCTTATGTAGATATGACTATCAATCTCTTGGACATTTTAATGTTAGGCATCATTAATGTGTTCTCATGGAATGCGGAATATAATAACATTTCTGAATATGTACATTATGCCAACTCTCTGATAAGCATAACATATCATGATCTCTAACATTTATTATGATTTATTACGAGTTTTCAAAATATTATATTCTTCTGTTTAACAGGAAATTGATGTCCAGTGAGATATAAAACTTTCCCAAATTTTATGAGCTGAGATTCAAATTCAGGTCTATGTGATCCCAAAGGTACCAGTACACCATGATTCTGTTTGAATAATCAAATGCATCAAATAAACATATAATAGAGGAGTGAATATACATGAGAAGAGTAATATTTGAAGGGTGAATCTCTGAAGTTTCTTGTGGCTATTGAAACAAATTACTACAAACTTGGTGACTTAAAATAGTATAAATTTGTGCCTTCACAGTTTTTGAGTCCAGAAGTCTGAAATTAAGGTGTATGGAGGTCTGTACTCCCATTGGAGGCTCAAGAAGGGAGTCTTTTTCTTTATCTTTTCAGCTTATGGTGGCCAGTATCACTCTAATCGCTCCTCTGACAGTCATTTTGCCTCCTCCTCTTCTGTCAAATCTCCTTCAGTTTCACTCTTAAAAGGACACTTATTGAATTTAGGGATCATGCTTGTAAGCAAGAATGATAGCCTCATCTCAAGATCCTTAACTTAATTACATCTGCAAATACCCCTTTTAAAAAAACTTTTAAATTAATTTAGTTTAATTGGAGGATAATTTATAATATTGTGGTGGCAAACCATACGTCAACATGAATCAGTCACGGGTACACATGTGTCCTCCCCATCCTGAACCCCGCTCCCCACCCCATCCCTCTGAGTTCTCAGTGCACCAGCTTTGAGTGCCCTGTTTCATGCATCAAACTGGCACTGGTCATCTGTTTTGCATATGGTAATATGCATGCTCTTCTCTTAAATCATCCCACTCTCACCTTCGTCCACATACTCCAAAAGTCTGTTCTTTACATCCGTGTGTCTTTTGCTGCCTTTTAAAAATCAGGTTCACAGTTTCCAGGAGATACAGTGTAGTCATGTATTTGTGTGAGAGGGGGTATTGTTCAGCCTGTGGGTAATGGATCTTTATGGTTAGACTGAGTTGGACCAGGGTGTTTTCCCTACTTTTCCCAACTGTGGATCCCTGGGGGAGATGGAATTGTCAGACCATTCTCAAAAGCTTAAAGAGATGGATAGGCTTAATAAGTTGAATAGACAAGGAGTGCATTGAACCAATGTAGCAGGTTATCCCTATGGGCAGAAATCAGCCAATATAAAATCACTGATAGAAAAGTTAAAAGATTCTATAGGAAAAACTAGTTTTGGAGTGAATATTCACCTGGTAGACTCTGTCTTCAAGGGAATTACATTCTAAGCAGCATGACAGTTTATTGAGTAAAACAAGGGCCTATTGTAACAGTTTATCAGATACTGGATGATTTTTTTCATAAAAATCCACAACAAAAGAATAAATTTTAAGGGATGAAATCTCCCATACTGGGGGAGATACTATGAAGAGCAGAATAAAACTGAACAGCCCTGCTCTAAAGACAAAACTACCCACCCTTCCTCTCTACTTAGCAACAGTCAGAGTCCCTTGAACACTATTTTGATTTGGAGTCATTAGGACTAATCTCATCTTGTTCTTTTATCTTTTATATCTCAGGTCCATAGGTATCCCAGCTCTCCTTGTCTCCATAGTCATCTTGTACATCTTTAAAAAAAAAAAAGAAAACTATTTATCAACTCTTAAAAACCATCTACTTTGCATTCTAGATATCAGAGACAGTGTTTAGTAAAATCTTTATTTTCAGTAACTTCTCTTAATATTTCTTTACCTCCTTATCTTAAATGAAACTTGGCTCTACACTAATGACTCTCACTGTAGCCTTTTTAAATGATTGGTTTCTTTTTCTCTAACACACCCCAATTACTATTGATCCTGGAGTTAGGATAGGTATTTTTATTGCACCTCCTTGCTGATGACAGACTATTCTCTCTTCCTCCTCCTACCAGCTTGGAATCTTATGTTATTTCATTGTATATCTCCTGTTATCTCTCGTGATGGTTAATTTTATGTGTTAATCTGACCAGGCCACAAGATATCCAGATATTTGGGCAAAAATTATTCTGGCTGTGTCTGCGAAGGTGCTTTTAGATGAATTTAACATTAAAATCCATAGACTGAGTAAAGCAGATTGCTCTCCCTTATGTGGGTGGGTCTCATCTAATCAGTCAAAGGCCTGAGTAGAAGCAAAAAGCTGACTTTCCTCAATATGCAGAGGGAATGCCGCTGCACAACTGCCTTTGAGCTAGGACATTGTTTTTTTTCTTGCCTTTGGACTTGAACTGAAAATTATACCATAAGCTCTCCTGGTTCTCAGGCCTTTGGACTTGGACTGGGACTATATCACTGGCTCTCCTGTGTCTCTACCTTGCTAACTCCAAGTCTTGGGACTTCTCAGCCTCCATAATTGTGTGAGCCGATTCCTTATAACAAATATCTTTAAATTCTGTTGGTTATGTTTCTCTGGAGAACCCTGGCTAACACATGCTTCTATATTTTACCCATCTCCTGACTTCCAGTTTACTCCTCTACAGGCATTAAAGACATTATAACTTCTGGCACACTATCACTCTCATCAATATCATTCCTGTTTCAATCCTTGGTGATTTCAATATTCATGTATTCCAACACCCTGGCCTCTCAGTTTCATGACCTGTTCTTTAGTTTTCTTTCCCAACTTTGCTACTTGTTCACATGGCCATATCTTATCTTGTTATTGTCAACAATTCCAACCTCTCCACAATATCAGTGTCAAGCATCACACTTGACCACCAACTCACTCCCTCTCCTACCCCGGTAACAACTATTTTATCTCACTGGGACCCCTAGTATAGTGACTCTGCTAATTTTTGTCTATCAACTCTCTCCCCACCCCTGCCCCACTGCTGCCATGAACATATCCTCACTTCCATCTACATTGTCTTAGTGTCCATAGTCCATTATTACCTTCAAATTTGTTGCATCTCACTTCTTCATCATACACATTTGACAAAATCCCAAGAGTGACTGAAGCGACTTAGTAGCAGCAGCAGCAGCAGCAGCAGCAAGCCTGGTTAAATCAAACATGGTTGGAGAAACTCATGCAATCATGCCAACTGGTCTCACTTTAAATCCAAAATCACCACCAGCCTCAAATGGATCCTTAAATCTGTATAGCTATTATGCTGTAATAGCCATTTCCATTAACACCCTAGATGACTATTTCATGCCTCTCCTTTTACAAAAATGAAGCACCTACTCCCTCTATTTGCTTCCTGTTTAAGTGAGAGAGTAGAGATAATCAGAAGAAATTTTCCTCGAACCACTATTAATATCACTGCATCTTCCCACCAGCCAGCTTCTGTGCTCATACACTCAACCTTTGTTCCTGGTACTATGAAGTCTGTACTCCCAGCTGAAACCTTTGCACTTAATCCTAACCCTGCTCATCAACTCCAAAATATCCATCTTACAATTCTCTTCTTCCTTTTCTATATCTTCCCCCCCACCCCGCCCCAGATCTTTCTCATAAACATAGTTTACTAATGTTTCTCCCATTCTAAAACAGCAAAATAAATAGCTCTCTTGATTTTGTTTCCCTCTTTGGCTGCTGCCCCACTTCTCCTTCCCCTTGATAGCAAAAGCCCTTGAAGGAGTAATCTATACTTGCTATCTTTGGTTCTTCTCCAACTTTTTCTTGAGGCTTTCAGTACTACCATTCTGTATGCAACTGATTTTATAAAGGTTGCTACTGTGAACTGAATTGTGTCTCCCCAGATTCATATGTTTAAGTCCTAAACTCCAGTACCTCAGAGATAATTGAATTAAAATGAGGTCACTGGTTGAGCCTGAATCCAATAGAACTGGGGTCCTTATAAGAAGAGGAGATTAGGACACATGCTTCAGAGGAGAGGCCATGTGAAGGCACAACAAGAGTCTGCAAGCCAAGGAGAAAGGCCTCAGAAGAAATCAAACCTATGAGTACGTTTATCATGGACAGTAGCCTCCAAAACTGGGAACAAATAAATCTCTCCTGTTTAAGCCACCCAGTCTATGGTATTTTGTTATAGCAGCCCTCATAGCCTAATACAGTTACCAGTCATATCCATGTTGCTAAATCTTAAAGCCCATTCTCAGTCTTCACATAGCTTGGTTTTTAATCAAATTCTGATATAGATAATCATTTCTTCCTCCTTGATACAATATCTCCACTTTGTTTTAAGGATATTACAATCTCTAGATTTCCTCATACCTCACAGGTTTCTCCTTCTCAGTGTCTTTGGTGATCCCCTCCTCCACTTTCCCAATTCTAAACTTTGAACAACTATAGGGCTCAGTCTTTAGACACCCTATGCGTTCATTATTCATCACTCCCATTACTACCTCTCTTGTCCAAGGTATGATTCCTAGCCTGGATTATAACAATTATCTTCTTAACTTGACTCACTGCTTCTACATTTGATTGTCTGTACTCTGTCCTCCACACTGTAGCCACAGTGATATTTCTAAAATAGTTTATTATTTCTCTGCTTAAAACTGGTGATTCTTCCCTCTACCAAGGTAAAATCTTTACCATAAGGTCCTTATGATTTTACTCCTGCCCATCTCCGAACTTCTCCTCTGGCTCTCCCCTTAGCCACTGTACTCACTCATATTGATCTTTCTGATCTTTTAAAAATTTGCCAGACATGCTCCCATCTGGATATATTTACATTTGCTTCATTTTGCCTGGAATGGCCCTTGCCCAGGTATCTGCATGTCTCTCTCCTTAACCTCTTTCAAGAATCTGCTCAAACATCACTTCTTAGTTATGTCTTCCCTGACCATCCTTTTATGCTATCTGCATGTGCCCTACTTCCCCTGAGAGCACTCAAACTGCACTTCACTTACTGTACCTCCTTACCACACACACTTGAATGGAAACTCCTTGAGGGCCTGTATTTCTGTCTGATTTGTTTGCCTAACATCTAACATGGGACTTGGTATGTATCTGGGGTTCCATGAGTATTTGTTAAGTAAGTTAATGAATGACCAAATTACATTAATAACACAAAACTGTATCAGTTTTCTCTAAACAGCACTGCACAGAGGAGAAAGTTATGATAAACTAAAAAAAAAAACTCTCAAAGTTATTTAGAATTCAAAGGAAGAAAATCTAGAGAATCATGGATAAAAGTCAAGTTCTATAATTGCTGATTTCTGGCTGTGATGCCTTACAGTTTTTATGTTTAAAAAATCCACTTGTTTTAATGGCTTTCATTTGGGTATGAATTGAATAGTTTCTTGAATTTTCCTTACCTAAAAAAGGACATTGAGCACCATGTGTGTGGAAGATTGCACTCTCCAATGAGTGAGGAAATAAGAGGGGGCATTCTAAAAGCTAGGATATTATGATATCACCCGCTGAAACAAGACATTTTTAAAACTGCTTTTTATCAACATGATTTTTCTGCATCCTGTAGAGTTTGAAAGCATTTATTTTGAAGTACACATGGTATTATAATTGCCCAGTGTCCAAATAAAGCCTCCCAAAGCTTAATTGTTTCTTAGTAAAGTCCATGAAACCTGCTGTGAAATGTAAATATGAAAGCTGTTTCTCACTTTTTCGTTATGTTACCAGTAAAATCAAAGTGTTAAAAAGATTTTCTGTGTTCTTCTGCACTGTTCACTTTATCCTATTATTTTTTCTGCTTTATATGATTTAGGGTTTTTTCTTCCTCTGTATTTGTAAGGTTTATTTCCTTTTCCAGCCTTCATGAAGACTTATCAAATGGTTCTTTGGCTTAGTCCTAGCATAGTATCTGGTACAGTATAGGCTCTCAGTAAATTTTGAATGAATAAAGAAGTATTCATTAAAAAAAAATTAAATCTCTTTTACTCATGTTTCTCAAAGGGTAATTTGCAAAGCACCTGCATCAGAATCGCTGGGATGCTTTTTTAAAAAAATACACATTGCTGTTACCCACCCATGACATACTGAATAGCATGGAAGCACTGAAACCTGAGAAAAGTTATTTTAATCTGCTATTGTTTGTCACACTGTGTGTTATAGGTGCTATAATAAATAACTGAGATGTTTTCTGTCCTGTGAAACAGTTCAACATACAAAGAGGAACAGGGCATGGATAACAGATGACTAAACAAATGCTTAATTGTAGGATGTGGTTAATGCTATGAAAGAATAGATATGATGCTTTGATAAATAATAACAGGATGATCTGCTTTCTATTGGGTATTCAGGAAAGTTCTTTCTTGGGGGTAACATTTGAGACATGAAGATATTTAAAACCATAGGACTCCCCTACATTTAGAGGTTTCAAAGAGGAGGGTACCCTAATGAGGGTATTTGAAGAGTGAACAGAGGCAGGACAAGAGTGTGATGAGCTGTTTCATCTGGACCCTGACAACCTTATATGTTTTCCTGTAGACCACATAGGCCAACCTAAAGGTTCATGTATAAATGTGGATGAAAATATTACCTAGTTCATAGCCAAGAATGCTCAATAACTGTTAAATATTATCTATTATTTTAACTTAGATTGCTTGGAAAATAGAGACTTTTTAGTTCTTTATTTTTCCATTATTATTTATTTTTGGAAGAATTTCTTATTCATGTTCTTTGACAATGTTATGATGCTCCATCCATCTTTTTCTTATTGGTTTTCAAAATCTTGACCTTAAAATCTCTATCTGCAAAATAAAGTTGTATCAGCTGATCTTTAAAAGGCTGTTCTAGCTTGTATTCTTCATATTTCTAAGTGTCTTGAAGCCAGAAGCATTACATTGAGAAGGATCTGGACCCCTACGAGTTTTCAAAAGCATTTGGAAATTGTACCTTATGAAAATGACAGCCTGCATTTGCAAGTCTGTTTTTTTTCTTGTTAAAACTATAATATTCTACATATTTATCTCTAAATTGCTTAGTTTTCACTGGTTAGAAGAAAGTGTTTTATGAACAACACCTTAAGTTAGCCTAGTCATTTATTCAAAGCCACAATCTCTTGCTTTGAGATTCAATTGTTTGTCTTTGCAAAGGAGTAATATCAGATGATGCACTTAAACTTGATAAAAGTAAACTTTCCACCCAGACGGTCCTGGGTAATTTCTTTGCTTCAAAATTTTCTCCTTGTAATTAGTAATGGTACTAGTTGCAGTAACCTACATGATTGAGATCAGCAACATAAGATCAAGACTAGAAATAATCCATTTTCTCTGCGTTTAGGTCATAACCCATCTGTAGGCCAACAACAAAAACTACATATGCTTGTTGCTTCTTTTACCCACAGATTCTCTATGGGATACATCCTGGCTGTAGCAAACCTTCCTGGAATTTTAATTAAGACCTCCGTCACCTATGGTCACCAACTAAACTCACTTACAGAGTTGTATGAAAAGCATGAATTTAGATGTATGGGGACCCCTGGAGAAGATATGATCTCTACACACATGGCCAAGTTAGGACATGCTATTTACTGAGAGACACATTGCTATACCTCAAATTGGTGCCAGGGTACTAAGGTTGTAGTAATTTAACCTGAGTGTCAATTCTCTCATCTGACAAATAGGAATAACAATGCTGTGAAGTGGGCATTGTTATTATTTTGACATACTTTTTTTTCACATTTATATAGCCAAACCTTTCAGGTTTTTTCCCCTTACAATGTTTTTTTTATTTCATGTGTTGTAGGACAATGCCTGATTAGATAAATAAATACTTACCCAACTTGTCTTTTATAGTACTTTTATCAATTTTCTTTTTACATTTATCTCTTAAATCTTCTTGAAATTTATTTTACTCTTTGGTGTGAGGCAGGAACCTAATCCCTCTGTCTTTTCAAACACTTAGCCATTTGCAATACCATTTATTTGAGTGATCCATCATTCTGCCACTGTTTGTTGTGCCAGTTTCTTTTTCTTTTTTTGGGTGCCAGTTTCATATGTACTATTGTGTGTAAACATAGAAATGCAGCAATGTCTCTTGATTTCTCCATTCTGTTCCAGTTGTTTGTCTACCTAATCCTTTATCAGTGTGAAACTTTTTAATTACTGTTGCTTTATAATACATATTAATATATGAGTCCCTTTTTTGCTTTGCTTAGCTAACTTTGTCAATCTATTATTGTATGTAAAACTCAGAATCATTTTTGTTAGCTTCTGAAAACTGCATTAACAAATATGTTAGAGGTGGGCTTTCATTCCTCCATTATTTTAACTCCTTATCTATAAGTATAATCAATCTGATTTTGGTATTGACCATCTGGTGATGTCCATGTGTAGAGTCTTCTCTTGTGTTTTTGGAAGAGGGTGTTTGCTATGAACAGTGCATTCTCTTGGCAAAACTCTATTAGCTTTTGCCCTGCTTCATTCCATATTTCCAGGCCAAATTGGCCTGTTACCCCAGGTGTTTCTTGACTTCCTACTTTTGCATTCCAGTCCCCTATAATGAAAAGGACATCTATTTTGGGTGTTCATTCTAGAAGGTCTTGTAGGTCTTCATAGAACTGTTCAACTTCAGCTTCTTCAGCATTACTGGTTGGGGCATAGATTTGGATTACTGTGATATTGAATGGTTTGCCTTGGAAATGAACAGAGATCATTCTGTCATTTAAGAGGAGAGTGAAAAAGTTGGCTTAAAGCTCAACATTCAGAAAACTAAGATCATGACATCTGGTCCCATCACTTCATGGGAAATAGATGGGGAAACAGTGTCAGACTTTATTTTTTGGGGTTCCAACATCACTGTAGATGGTGATTGCAGCCATGAAATTAAAAGATACTCCTTGGAAGGAAAGTTATGACCAACCTAGATAGCATATTGAAAAGCGGAGACATTACTTTGCCAACAAAGGTCCATCTAGTCAAGGCTATGGTTTTCCAGTGGTCATATATGGATGTGAGAGTTGGACTGTGAAGAAAGCTGAGTGCCAAAGAATTGATGCTTTTGAACTGTGGTGTTAGAGAAGACTCGTGAGAGTCCCTTGGACTGCAAGGAGACCCAACCAGTCCATTCTAAAGGAGATCAGTCCTGGTGTTCTTTGGAAGGACTGATGCTAAAGCTGAAACTCCAGTACTTTGGCCACCTCATGCAAAGAGTTGACTCATTGGAAAACACTGATGCTGGGAGGGATTGTGGGCAGGAGAAGAAAGGGACAACAGAGGATGAGATGTCTGGATGGCATCACCGACTCAATGGATATGAGTTTGAGTGATCTCCAGGAGTTGCTGATGGACAGAGAGTCCTGGCGTGCTGTGATACATGGGTTTGCAAAGGGTCGGACATGACTAAGCGACTGAACTGACTGACCTATAAGTAAGTATATTTATGTATGCAGTGTTTTGTGTTTTTTGGAAAAGAGGTAGATAATTATCTTCTTTAGGTATGTACTGTGATCATACAATTTAAAGTCCAATGTGTGCACTAAGTCACTTCAGTTGTGTCCAACTCTTTGTGATCTTGTGGATGGTAGCCCACCAGGCTTCTCTGTCCCTGGGATTCTCCAGGCAAGAATCCAGGGCACTTTTAAGACTGAAAGAGGGTAGGATAAATATGTAGGGCAGCAGCTCCATGTTGGGATTCTGACAACCTTGCATGGCTCCACATAGACAAGACTCAAACACAGACTGGCCTAAGTCTTGGTGAAAATGCCCTGCTAACCTCCTAGGAGCAGGGCAAAAATGGAAGCCTTGTGAATAGCTGTCACAAGTCATTTCTCATTGGACTCCTGACCTTGCAAGAGGCTGCTGAGAGGCAGTTTATCTGCCTCCTTGGTTCCTATGAGGTGTAGAATTTTCTACCTCATTCTTAAAACACAGTTGCAGACTATAAAACTACTTAAATGAAGTCTGGATGGGCTTCTCAGCAACCAAGCAACCTACTGTTTATGTTGTCTTCCACCTGGTTGTCACTGATTTGTTATCTTATAAATCAAATGATTCATGAAGATGGCACCATGGTCTTACTTTTGCTGGCTGGGTAATAGCAAACTTTTTCAATCTACGTGGCTCCATTTTCCCTTACCAGCAGAATCTGTCACCCAACTTGACAAAATGCTAAGCCGTTTAACATTCAGGAACAATAAGAGTAAAGTGCAACTAAAAAAATCAAACCAATTTTGTTCTCAACATTGTTTCCATGATACAAAAGCAGTTCAGAGGTGGTTTGCCCATGAAAGTTTTACGCCATCAGCAACATTGATAAAATACTTTCTCAGTCATATCTCCTGGTAGGCTCTTGGGCTCTCCATTATTGTGGTGGTGGCCCTGGGGGAGGGGTTCCCAGGTGGCGCTTGTGGTAAAAACCTGCCTGCCAATGCAGGAGATGGAACAGACATGGGTTTGATCCCAGGGTGGGGAAGATCCCCTAGAAGAAGGCATGGTAGCCCACTCCAGTAATCTTGCCTGGAGAATTCCATGGACAGAGGAGCCTGGCAGGCTGCAGCCCATAGGGTCACAAATAATTGGACATGACTGAAGTGACTTAGCACTCATGGATAGCCCTAGAGGAAGATATTTAATCAGATGTTCTTTAGCCATAATCACATGCTGACTCTAGAACATTGTGGAAAGTACAAAAAACTAAAAAGACAACTCCTATAAATATTCTCTGTATATATCCTTCCAGTCTTTATATTATGTATTAGTCTTGCATGATTATAATAATGTACAACCTTTATATTATGTATTATTCTTGCATGATTATAATAATGTACTATATATATTTGTATTTGCCTTTTTCTTTTCTTAATGCTCTTAAATGCTTTTTAAACATTTTAATGACTACATATGTTTCCATCAAGTGGATTTGTCAGTTTTTGTAAATACCATCAATCCAGGAGAACCTATTTTGTGAAGTGATTTCTTTTCTTTCTTCGGTTTTTAAAAATCATAGCCAGTAATTTGATGATAAACTTATCCAGCCCTTAGGACAGATTCCCAGCAGAGAAAGCTATTTTTTTTTTCAGGTTCTTGATGCATACTGTCAAAATGTTGTTTAAAGGGTTTGTCAATTTACATTCCCACGGACATCTGTGGTATCCATCTTCTAGCTCTGAAAGTGCAAAACAAATCCCAGAACCTCATAATCATTTATATTAACTTTCTGGGAAGGTGAGGATCATAATGTTTCTGAGTCCCAGCTCGTTCTGCTCGCTGCACCACAAGCCAATATATCCAAAAGACAAGGTGTTGAGGCAAGGAAGAGACTTTAATCAAAGAGCTGGCAGACTGAGAAGATGGCAAGCTAGTGCCTCAAAATAACCATCTTATTGGGGTCTGGATGCCAGCTTCTTTTATAGATCAGAGATGGGGGGTGGTGAAGAAGCGAAGTAAAAAGGCCATTAATCTTGAAAACATCTCTTAGAAGGGCAAGCCTCAGTCAGGGAAAGTGTTAATATTTTTTTTTTCCCTGCCATCCACAGGTGGACAGGGTTCTGAACAAAGGCTCTTTAGTTTAACAGTCAGGCAGAGGTGCAGGATTCTCTGAGGCAAACCATACTGTATGATTATAAGAACAAAAGCAATGAAAAGCAAATCAAAGAAGCAGTTTCAAAATGGAATCAGAATTGGCTTCCTGTCTGCAAAATAATGCTTATAGGGACCAAGCAAGTTAGTGAAACACTAGATCCTTTTTTTCCTAATTAAAAAAAAGTATTGCATTTTTAGTGAACATTTTTGACAGATAATTTTTCCTGGCTGATGTATTTTTATTTCTGTTATATGCATGGTAAATATCTGTAATGGCAGAGTAATGTCTGATATGGATTTGAAGCTCTCAGATATTCCGTAGAGTTCCGACAAAGGTAGAATGCACATAGCAAGAGGATGCATCCTATTGTTGACTAAAGAGCATCACGTTGTCTTAACTGTGCTATTTAAGACACAGAATAGACCAGTGGTTCTTAACTATCATGAGAGTAATGGGATTCTTTGAAGATCTGAGGACATGTAAGGACTTTGTCTCTAAGTAAAATCAACATATGGACAGAAACATCAAATTTGCAGAAATTTTCAAGTTATTGATGATCCTCTTGAAGTATATTTGTAGATTCTGAAACTGAGTAGGATCTCATAGAACTCTCCTGAGCACAAAAGCTTTTTCTGGTTCCCTCATTTTTTATTTGCAGGATGAAAAGACTTCAGCTGCCTGAACATTCCCAGAGTATCAAAGGGCTGATTGAAACAGTTACTAGTCAGGGAAGTAAGGGAATGAAGAATCAAAGGAGGAGCAGTCAAGAAACAATAATGCAGCCATTAAGACAGCATCCTGGTTCCCCTTCAAGGGATATACGTAACAATATGTTGAGTTCTTCCACAGGAACTAAACCTGCAATCCCCTCCCCTGCTAAGGGGAAGGATTCCTTCAGGCTGCCTGTCTGTGTTCATGTTAAGTCTCCTCAATCCTGTCATCCTGACTCTTTGCAACCCTGTGGACTGTAGCCCACCAGGCTCCTCTATCTATGGGGTTCTCTGGGCAAGAATACTGGAGTGGGTTGCCATGCCCTCCTCCAGAAGGATCTTCGTGACCTAGCGATTGAACCTGCATCTACTGCATTGCCTCCCTCAGCAGTTGGGTTCTTTACCACTAGTGCCACCTGGAAGCCCAACTTCAGGCTGAGCCCAAGATTAGTGGTGTACCACTCTGTTAACTTACCATCAACCCAATCAGAAGAAAGTCACATCCCCCACAGGCTTCACCCCAAATTTTGCCTGTAAACTTCATCCCCAAACCATCAGGAAATTATGGGGATTTGAATATGAGGCACCCATTCTTTTTGCTTGGCTCTGCAATAAACATGTTCTCTGCTCCAAACTCCAACATCTGAGTTTATTTGGCCTCACTACATGAACTTGTGTTTGGTAACAATTTCAGATGAAGAACATCTGGCTTAGGCTCTGATAGCCCTACCCTAATGTGGCCCTGTTATGTGCTGGTCTCAGCCTATGGATAGCCACTGTTAGTGCTGGACTGGATATTGTAGCTCTGTTTTTTTGTTTGTTTGTTTGTTTTTGTTGTTCAATTAATTAATTTATTTTAGTTGGAGGATAATTACTTTATAGTATTGTGATGGTTTTTGCCATACAGCAACATGATCAGCCACAGGTATACATGAATCCCCTCATCCTGAATCCCCCTGCCCAGCTCCCTCCCCACTATCTCTCTGGGTTTTGCCAGAGCACTGGGTTTGGGTGCTCTGCCTCATGCATTGAACTTGCACTGGTCATCCATTTTACGTATGGTAATATACATGTTTCAATGCTATTCTCTCAAATCACTCCACCCTCACCTTCTCCTACTGATGTTCTTACTATCATTGCAAGATGTCTTCAACAGTAACCATCAGGAAACTGGTTAAAAAATAAAAAAAAAAAGACTTATTACTGGCTTACTACTTACAGGTTCTGGAAATTGCATGGCATATCTGGGGCCACACAGTGAAGTCAAGATTACAGAGATAAAACATGTGGACCTAGGGTTCTGCTTTTATTGGGGTTGAGGATGAAGGCCTGCATTTGCACTCATTCTTTATCAGTGAATTTAATACATATGAATGGGAAATTAGTGTATAGGAATGCAAGGGATTTCTGTCTGTTGATTTTATATCCTGCAACTTTACTATATTCATTGATTAGCTCTAATAATTTTCTGGTGGAGTCTTTAGGGTGTTCTATGTAGAGGATCATGTCATCTGCAAACAGTGAGAGTTTTACTTCTTTTCTAATTTGGATTCCTTTTATTTCTTTTTCTGCTCTGATTGCTATGGCCAAAACTTCCAGAACTATGTTGAATAGTAGCAGTGAAAGTGAGAACCCTTGTCTTGTCCCTGACTTTAGGGGAAATGCTTTCAATTTTTCACCATTGAGGATAATGTTTGCTGTGGGTTTGTCATATATAGCTTTTATTATGTTGAGGTATGTTCCTTCTATTCCTGCTTTCTGGAGAGTTTTTATCATGAATGGATGTTGAATTTTGTCAAAGGCTTTCTCTGCATCTATTGAGATAATCATATGGCTTTTATTTTTCATTTTGTTAATGTGGTGAATTACATTGATTGATTTGTGGATATTGAAGAATCCTTGCATACCTGGGATAAAGCCCACTTGGTCGTGGTGTATGATCTTTTTAATGTGTTGTTGGATTCTGATTGCTAGAATTTTGTTAAGGATTTTGCATCTATGTTCACCAGTGATATTGGCCTGTAGTTTTCTTTTTTTGTGGCTTCTTTATCAGGTTTTGGTGTTATGGTGATGATGGCCTCATAGAATGAGTTTGGAAGTTTGCCTTCCTCTGCAATTTTCTGGAAGAGTTTCAGATTCAATGCAATCCCTATCAAGCTACCAACATTATTTTTCACAGAGCTAGAACAAATAATTTCACATTTTGTATGGAAATACAAAAAACCTCAAATAGCCAAAGCAATCTTGAGAAAGAAGAATGGAACTGGAGGAATCAAGCTGCCTGACTTCAGGCTCTACTACAAAGCCACAGTCATCAAGACAGTATGGTACTGGCACAAAGACAGAAGTATAGATCAGTGGAACAAAATAGAAAGCTCAGAGATAAATCCACATAACTATGGACACCTTATCTTCAACAAAGGAGGCAAGAATATACCATGAATGAAAGACAATCTCTTTAACAAGTGGTGCTGGGAAAACTGGTCAACCACTTGTAAAAGAATGAAACTCGATCACTTTCTAACATCATACACAAAAATAAACTCAAAATGGATTAAAGATCTAAACATAAGACCAGAAACTATAAAACTCCTAGAGGAGAACATAGGCAAAACACTCTCCGACATAAATCACAGCTGGATCCTCTATGAATCACCTCCCAGAATACTGGAAATAAAAGCAAAAATAGAAAAATGGAATCTAATTAAAATTAAAAGCTTCTGCACAACAAAGGAAACTATAAGCAAAGTGAAAAGACAGCCTTCTGAATGGGAGAAAATAATAGCAAATGAAGTAACTGACAAACAACTA